>NC_068996.1:46344162-46347901 GCF_001194135.2 Octopus bimaculoides | reverse complement strand
GCTGGCAACGATCCCGCTCAAAAGATTTCATGTGTCGCCCGCACATGAGCCAGTCCAGGGGCACTGGCAACGATCCCGCTCGAAAAATTCCATGTGTCACCCGCACATGAGCCAGCCTAGGGGCACCGGCAGCGATATACACACACACACACACACACACTATATATACATATATATGTGCTGTATGCACATCCTATGTATACTCTATATATGAGAGAATACTGAAAATTTCCTTTTTTTTACGAGTATTGCAAAAAGCCTGGTTGGAAGCCGAACCATCTTGGTCCTGATACAGAGCTGAGTAAAATTGAAGGACCACCGCAATAAGTGTTTGAATCTAGGAAGGGGAATATGTTGAATAAAATCATAATTAACTGATCTCCCTGTATTTTCTTTTACCAAAAGCCTTTACAGCACACCCTGGTATATATATATATATATATATGGCGCAGGAGTGGCTGTGTGGTAAGTAGCTTGTTTACCAACCACATGGTTCCGGGTTTAATCCCACACCGTGGCACCTTGGGCAAGTGTCTTCTACTATAGCCTCAGGCCAACCAAAGCCTTGTGAGAGGGATTTGGTAGATGGAAACTGAAAGAAGCCCATTGTATATTTGTGTGTGTATATATATATATATATATATATATGTATGTATGTATGTCTGTGTTTGTCCCCCCACCATCGCTTGACAACCGATGCTGGTGTGTTTACGTCCCTGTAACTTAGCAGTTTGGCAAAAACAGACCGATAGAATAAATACTTGGCTTACAAAGAATAAGTCCTGAGGTCGATTTTCTCGACTGAAAGTGGTGCCCCAGCATGGCTGCAGTCAAATGACTGAAACAAGTAAAAGAGTAAAAAAGAGAGAGAGATTTATATAATGTTTGTATAATGATTTCTTGTCTTTTTTAATTGTTCCACACTCCCAATTCTCCTGTCTTCACTCACTTTCACTCACTTCATACTTTGAGGGACAACCTAGTCACCTCCTCATTCCTATTTGTCTCATTGCTGATCATTCTGTCCGCCCCTTCTGAATGTGGTGAATAGCCATGCAGTTCTATTACAACTAGAAACCCACACTCCCTTCATCTTTCATATTTTAACCTTCTCATCTCCTAGCATAAAGCCGACCCTCACTACTCAGGTTGTATAGTATTGCAAGTTGTATGACAATCTTAATAATGCTGATGGCATGGTAAAAAAAACACTCAGTGTATGCTGTGAAGTTAATTACTTGTAGGGACACCGTATTTCGTTATGCAACCATAAAATACTACAAATTATATTAAATGTTTTTATAAGTCAATACTGTGTTCTACCTGTGTTAGCAGTGCTATTGCATCACATGTTAAGGTTTTCTATAGAAATTATAGACGACATTGATTTGTTATGACGTGTTTATGTCTGTGTTTATTCCCCATCACTGCTTGACAACAGGTGTTCAATTCCTAGCTGTGTGTATCACGTAAGACTAGTGATGGGAACAATGATTTCTTTTCGCAAATACTAATCAGACACAGACAGTGTCATTAGCCAGCTGGTGGAGATGTTTTCCTGGGGCTATAAACTACAGTAGCATTGTCCTCTATGGGACTTCCACATTTAAGTGGCAAATATACTTCACAACTGGTGTTGGTGTGTTTACTTTCCTGTAACCTTGCAGTTCAGCAAAAGAGACTGATAGAATAAGTAGCAGGTTTAAAATAATAAGTACTGAAGTTGATTCATTCGACTTAAGTTTCTCCAAGGCAGTGCTCCAGCATGGCTGCAGTCTAATAACTGAAGCATGGTAATGATAAAAAATACACACGCACACACACACACACATGTGCACACACACACACACACACACACACACACACACACACACACACACACACACACACACACACACACACACACACACACACACACACACACACATGCCACAAGCTGAGAAATCTTCATTGCTTTGACATTCTTTTCTCCATCCATATGTCAGCTCATGTGTGTACTTTCAAGCTACTTATGGTAAAATACATGGAATAGGCAGTTCAGCTGATTCTACAACTGGAATACTCTTCTTTGAATATGTGTGTGTATGTTTGTGTGTATCGTCATAATTATTTAATATCCATGAACCATGAGGTTGAACCATGAACCATGAGGTCGAACCATGAACTATGAGGTCAAATCTCAAAATTTGGTGTTGTACATGTGCTACATTTTATCTTGCTGCTGGAAATAGCAAAGTCCTCTCGTGTCATAGAACCACCTAGTCCAGGGGTTTTCAAACTGTGGTCCACGGACCACAGGGGGTCCGCAATGACAAGACAGAGGGTCCTTGGAAAGGCAAGACAGGGGGTCTGTGCAGAGCCAAGCAAGCACATCCTTCTCACTAAGTATGTATTAAAAAAATCCTGTGTGTATAATTGACAATAAACCTATTTGTTAAATACTATTAAATAAATAAATGTAAAAATATATGTTGTTTTAAGCAAATATTTATGTATAAATTTCATAAGCGTTTATAAGGGAGTCCCTAAGGTAAAGCCTGAAATATAAAGGGGTCCGCAAGTCAAAAAGTTTGAAACCCCCTGACCTAGTCCATTCTATGTTGTGCCACTTCTTACCTTGATTCAGTGGCTTTATTGTGTCAAAGACAGTTAGGGTATGCGTGTATGTCTATATATTTAAATATATCTGAATGTTTACATGAAGGTGTATTTAAGTAGGTAAACAAACTGTACAAGTAAGTCTTGCATATGACCTGGGGTGTGTCAGTAAATGCACATAAAATCATAATCATGTTGCAGTTTATATAATAAGTTAGCTTCATAAAATTTACTTTTCTCTGAATGGCTTTTATACTTGATCTATTTACTGTCATACGCTTTTTTTTTCGTCTTTAAATTTTCTTTTGTATTTTCATTTTATTTATTCATTTTGGCAATATCATTTTTAAATATTTATCTTACAGTAGGGTCTTGCATGTGTTTCATAGTTTGTTGAATCCATCCATTGATTAACTGAGTTTACTCATGCAATGAGTAGAGAAATAATCTCTTAGAAGTTGTTGGTGGGGAAACTGTATGGTTAAGACCTAAAACTAACTTCCTTTTAAAATCAGTTGATTGAAATTTGTGTGAGCAATTTGTATAGTGTAATGTGTTTAGCCTTCAAAATTAATTGGTGAACACAAGTAACATGTTTTGGCTTTACTAGACCTTCTCTATCAAGGAAATTCAGTGGGATTGGCAAGACTGAGAGTGGTATGTATGTGTGTGTGTATATATATTGGCACCCATGCCAACGTCGTCTCATTCATTGGACACGAAACTCGGCTTGCGAAAACTTATTGGGGTAAGCAAAAGCGAAATCGGGATGGCACTTGTGCCCAGCGTCGCCTTTCTGGCACTTGTGCCCGAGGCATGTGTAAGGACTTTCGAGCGAGATTGTTGCTAGTGCTACTGGACTGGCTCTTCTGTGGGTGACACAAAATACACCATTTGAGCGTGGCCATTGCCAGTACCACCTGACTGGCCTTCGTGCTGGTGGCATGTAAAAAGCACCCACTACACTCTCAGAGTGGTTGGCGTTAGGAAGGGCATCCAGCTGTAGAAACTCTGCCAAATCAGATTGTAGCCTGGTGTTGCTATCTGGTTTCACCAGTCCTCAGTCAAATCGTCCAACCCATGCTAGCATGGAAAGTGGACATTAAACGATGATGATGATGATGATGATGATGATGATGAT
>NC_068996.1:46341589-46342618 GCF_001194135.2 Octopus bimaculoides | reverse complement strand
TATTAATCAATTAAAACCAGTGGTCTAGCATATTAAAAAAATCCGAAGATTAAAATTATATTACATACAAAAATAAGAGGAATGACCAGCAAAAGTGGACTCCTATATGCTAGAAATAGATGTTGAATCATCTAACCACGAAAAATATGTTCTCAGTAAAAATTTAGCGACACAACAGACTGTAAAAGGGCAAGACAAATGAAAAAATACTAAATAAAAAAAACAATTAACCTACGTACCATGGTTTCACCTGTTAAAATTTACATAAGTAAATATCTGCAGGATCATCAGCGTAGTCTGTCGATTTATAAAATATAATTTCCAGAACTAGACATAAGACGTCCACTCGAAAGGGAGCATAAACGGTAAAAGTGAAAATTATAAATAATATGGGTAACTTATTAAGGTAATTCTTTTATTAGCTATTCAATTGTTTTGACTGTTATTTCTAGCAATACTGCTGCTGATTAACGCCCTTTGTCACTTTAGTGACATCTATATGTATGTATGTATGTATGTATGTATGTGTAAGAAATTAAAATGATAAAGGAATAAGAAATTATGTCATGAACTTCGTTAGCTAATGTAAGCTAATGATGTTCCTGTCATAATTTCTTATTCCCTTTTAATTTTAATTTCCTTTTACTGCTGTGTACTCAACCGACATTTTGTTTCGAAGTATGTCTATATTGAGTTCTAACATCAGGTTATTAGTATTGCTATGCTTAATCAAAATAATAATAATAATAATAATAATAATAATAATAATAGATTATTTTGCAGCTTTAATAAAAATATATTAATCAACTTTTGGTATTCAAGTACTACTTTTCCCACCTTGTTTTGCACTCATGTGCTCACCAGGAGTGGCTGTGTGTTAAGTAGCTTGCTTACCAACCACATGGTTCTGGGTTCAGTCCCACTGTGTGGCACCTTGGGCAATAAATAATAATAACATCGAAAAATACCTTAGGAATGAGAACCCAGGTTCGAAATTTTCCCAAGACACCTGATGAAGGCTGGAGGGTA
>NC_068996.1:46337470-46338666 GCF_001194135.2 Octopus bimaculoides | reverse complement strand
ATAGAATAAGTACTAGGCTTCCAAAGAATAAGTCCTGGAGTCGATTTGCTCGACTGAAGGCAGTGCTCCAGCATGGCCGCAGTCAAATGACTGAAACAAGTAAAGAGTACCTAAGTGTGTGTGTCCATCATTGGCATGTAACTTCATAGTCACGTGGGTGTGTGTGTGAGAGTGTGTGTGTGTGTGTGTGTGTGTGTGTGTGTGTGTGTGTTTTATTTCAGAGCTGTTTACTCTGGGCCCTTTTATTGATTGACACTTCTTATGTAACTGGTTACACTTTAGCAAATGAAGAAACACACGGAAACACACACACACACACACACACATGGACACACTCCCCTGCATATTGCATATATATGTGTGTGTGTATGTGTGTGTGTGTGTGTGTGTGTGTGTGTGTCCGCATTTAATAACTCAATAACATTCACTATTAAAACCACCACCACCATCGTCCCCCCTACCACCACTACTACTGCAACTGTCACTGTCACCACCAGCCTTGCTCTATAAACAGCAACAAACAAACAGTAGTAGCAGCAGCAGCAGTGGTAGCAGCAGAAGTAACAATAACAACAACAACAACAAAATCAGGCCAACTGCCACCTGTATCACAACAAAGGCTTGGCTGTCTGCACTACATAGCCCACTGGTGACTAATGTAGAGTAGCACAATGCCAGATGGTTTAGTGACATAAGCTAGCTTTATACCACTATGTTGGAGAGAGAGAGGGAGAGAGAGAGAGAGAGAGAGAGATCACACTGTTTTATTTTATTTTTTTTTCTTCTTTTTTTTGCTTGGTACACATGGACATACACATGAACAAGGGCTTGCTTGCAAACACACATATGTACGCACACACAGAAGCAAAAACGCGTATATTCACTCATGAATACACACCCATTTCCTCTTTTTACATATGCTCGCTTATAAGCGCATGCACACAACCACATGCATACACGACCAAATGAATATATATATATATATATATATATATTTGTTTTGCAAGATTTTTTATGTGAAATCGTGTGTTGAAACAGATGTTGTTGTACTTGGGGATGGTCATATTGCCAGTTTAGCCAATAAAAACACACGCACTGTATATTTGGTGTTAATTTTTTTTTTTCAGCTTTATATTACATTAATCTTAATCTTAATCTTATTTCGGCCAGAGTTCTTTCGTCACACTTCTGTGACC
>NC_068996.1:46333269-46335138 GCF_001194135.2 Octopus bimaculoides | reverse complement strand
TATATATATATATATATATATATATATATATATATATATATATATATATCATCATTATCTTCTGTGTTTGTGTGTGTATATATGCGTATATGTATGTATATTCTTTTACTCTTTTCAGTCATTTGACTGTGGCCATGCTGGAGCACCACCTTTAGTTGAGCAAATCGACCCTAGGACTTATTCTTTGTAAGCCTAGTACTTATTCTATCGGTTTTTTTGCTGCACCGCTAAGTTACATGGGTGTGAACACACCAGCATCGGTTGTCAAGCTACAGAAAGCACTATCTGAATGACTGGCAGGGGAGACAAGCTCCCTATGGCAGCAGATATAGCCAGATCATTGATGACTTTACATTTTGATGCTTAACACACCTTAATGCTCGTCAATGGCTCTCAATCAGCTCACCTTGTCAATTTATAAGATTTCTGCAGAAATCGTATGCTGATTTCATAAACAATAATTTCTCTGTCTGAAGAATTTCTAACAGGAAGTTCCTTACATGTTTATTGAATGTGTAAAACTTTTAATTCCTATTAGTAAATGAAACATGTGTAATGATGTATAAATGATATGCATATATATATATATATATATATATATATATATATATATATATATATGTGTATGTGTATAAGAGGTCTGATCAATAAGTATCTGAGCTGTTGCCATAGTAACAAAGCTAAAGCATGCAGAATGAAGCTGCTTGGCAAAGATTGATCTTGAACTCTGTTGTGCATGCTCACTTCTACTGTTTACAACAGTGCTTGGAGGGAAGGTGTGTAGCACGTGATCATCGCATTGATAATGACGGAGAAAGTTGTCATGATGATACCTGCTCAGAGGCCTACACAAGGTTGTAGAAAGTGTATGGAGAGGAGTGTTGCACATGAATGTATGAGTGGTTCAGATGTTTCCAAGATGGCTGAAAACATGTCGAATGTTCTCAGAGACCTTCAGCCAGCAGAACTAAAACAAATATTTCAGATGTACATGCAGTGGTGAGGGGAAATCGTCGAATCACCATCTGTGAGTTATCAGAGGATGTGCAGATTAGTTACGGTTCAGTTCAGTCCATTATCACTGAAGATTTGGGTATGAGACATGTGTCTACCAAGTTTGTGCCAAAACTGCTTTCAGCTGACCAAAAAGATACTCGGGTTTCAGTTGCAGAAGATCTTGATTGTGTCGAGAACAATGAAAACTTTTTGAAAGCTTTGCGTAAGTCTCTGAGTATGTATTGCAAAGCTTTTGGCAAAATTTGATTCAGATTCTCTGTTCAACATTGTCATGGTCAATGCGACAATCACACTCTACACACCTTCCTTCCTAACACTGCTGTAAACAGCCGAAGTGAGCTAGAATGTTAAAACTTAGTGCACATGCACAGCAGAGTTCAAGGTCAATCTGTTCCAAGCGGCTTTACTGTGTACTTTAGTTTCGTTACTATGGCAACAGTCTGGATACTTATTAATCAGACCATATATGTGAAAATCTATCTATAGATATGCATGGGCAAGGGCACAGGAAATGTGTCAAAGCCTAATAGGAAGCGGTCTGGCTTCCTAGGGCTAAACAGCAGTAGTATATTCCCTTATTGGGACTGTCACGTTAAGTTGGCAGTATACAACTACTTTCATCATCATCACCGTTTAACGTCCGCTTTCCATGCTAGCATGGGTTGGACGATTTAACTGAGGACTAGTGAAACCGGATGGCAACACCAGGCTCCAATCTAATTTGGCAGAGTTTCTACAGCTGGATGCCCTTCCTAATGCCAACCACTCAGGGAGTGTAGTGGGTGCTTTTACGTGTCATCCGCACGAAAACGGCCACGCTCGAAATGGTGTCTTTTATGTGCCACCCGCACA
>NC_068996.1:46328973-46329878 GCF_001194135.2 Octopus bimaculoides | reverse complement strand
AACATGCACATACACATATTTTTATACACGCACATACACATACACACACACACACACACACACATATATATATATATATATACATACACACCCAAATATATATACATACACACACACATATATATATACACACACATATATATACACATACACATACATATACATACATACACACACAAATATATATCTATATATATATATATATATATATATACATATACACACACATATATATGCACACACATTCTCACATGCCTCCACATGTATACATACACACATACACATATACACTCATATATTTGCGCAACAGACCTAATTCCAGTAAAACAGTTAAGTTACAGGGATGTAAACACACCAACACCGGTTGTCAAGCAGTGATAAGGGCACAAACAGAGACACACTCACATAGATACAGGGGTTGGACAAAATAATGGAAACACTTTAAAATTTCAAGCAAAATATTTTGATATGGGGTAGGACCTCCTTTTGCAGTAATTACAGCTTGAATTCTATGAGGTATGGACTCGTACAAAGTTTGAATTATTTCCAAAGGAATTTTTAAGTCCATTCTTCAGCTAAAACAGTCTCCAGTTCTTGTAGTGATGATGGTGGAGGATATCGACTCCTTACTCATTTTTTCTAAAATGCACCATAAATGTTCAATAATATTGAAATCTGAAGACTGTGGTGGCTAAATAAGATGTTCAACTTCACTAGAATATTCCTCATGCCATTCAGTAACAACTTTAGCTGTGTGAATTGGTACATTATCATCCTGAAAGATTGCGTTTCCCTCTAGAAACAGTTTCACAACTATAGGATGAATTTGATCAGATAAAATTCTTAAATAGTCTTGACTATTAATTCTGCCTTGAAGGGAAACCATTGGGCCGGTGGGTTTCCAA
>NC_068996.1:46323828-46328847 GCF_001194135.2 Octopus bimaculoides | reverse complement strand
AGATCATCCTCCATGTTTAACAGTTGGAAGAAGGCAGTATAGGTCAAATGCTTCTTTTGGTTGTCTCCACATGCATACTTAGTCAGAAGTAAGGTAAAGGATGACTCGTCTGAGAAAATAACATTCTTCCACTGCTAGGACCAATTCTGTAGGTTTAGCGTTTGTTTTTGAAAGTAGTGGTTTCCTGATTGCAGCCCTCCTGTGAAATCCAGCTTAGCGTAGCTCCCGGTGAACAGTTTTTGTGGAAACTGGGTTCTCAAAGTGGTCATTAAGTTCTGCATTAATTTTGGGGGCTGTACTTTTGTGATCCTTTCTAACAATTCGCGTAAGAGTCCAACGGTCCATATCTGAAAGTTTTGGTTTTCTTCCGGAGTTTTGTTTCGACGAGGAGGTTTTTCCCACTTTCTCAAAGGCTGTCATTACTTTCAAGACAGTACTTTTTGATACACCAAATATTTTGGCTGTCTTTGTTATGCTAGCGCCTGCAATACGAACACCAACAATTTGACCTCTTTGAAAGTCAAATAGATCTGTCATTTTAATGAATTTTAATTATCTTTTTCTGATGAAATCTGAAAAGAAACAGCAATTTTAGCAAAACATGTTAAGCAACACTAACAATAAATCAAAAAAACATAAAAATAAACAAGCTTTTGATGGTTTTATAGATATTTCAAAATTATGATGTTATGATGCTAGGTGTTTCCATTATTTTGTCCAACCCCTGTGTATATATATATTTATGCGTGTGTGTATGTGCGTGTATATATATATGTGTGTGTGTGTGTTATAATAAAAGAGAGTAACTCTTTCCATGAAATAACATGGAGGGCTCAATATATTCAGCAAATATCAAAGTTAAAGGAGGGAGAGAAGACAGATTAGTTTATCATCCTCTTAGTCCAGCCAATACAAATTAAAATTGGGAATACAATCAAATATATACATATATATTTTTTATTATAATCTCAAGGTTGGGCAATCTCAATACATAAACAGAAAATTACATCAGATAAAATAGATTAAATTGAAATCACGAGCAGGTGAGATGTTTAAAAGATTTACAATAGTCCTTGTATGAAGTAAAATTAAATGGAGTAAGGCAATTTAAAATTGTCCTCGAATGAAATAAAATAACGCAGTTCACGAATGAAATAAAAGTATAATGAAGTGAGATATCTTATGATTCTTCAGGGAATATACAAAACAGAAGGTTATTCTTTTGACTCTGGTGGCTGCATTTCCTTCATCAGAGATAGAATTTTTAAAAATTTAGCTTTTTAAAATGTTTAAATTTTTTCTAAAAAGAGTTTTCCATACAACTGTGTGATCTTGGTAATAAATATAAAAAAGGTGAAAGAGTTGTAAATGAGTATAAAGGAAAAAAATAAAAATGAAAATTCCAAGCAGTCCGGTGTGTATAAAATAAATTTTCATGTCTTACTAGGAATACAAGATTATATTTATACCTATACTAAATTATATCCTAAATAAGGATGAGTCGAGGTCTATATTGGAGAACTCAGCATTTTAAAACATTTTATTTTATAAAATTTAAAAAAAATTTTTTTTTTTTTCTAAAAAATTTGAAAGTTGGTAGTAACTTGTGCCGACATGAATTCAAAACCTCAGATATCTTCATTATTTACATTTGATGGATATTTGTCCTCATTTTGTTTGTTGTTAACACATTTCGGCTGATATACCCTCCAGCCTTCATCAGGTGTCTTGGGGAAATTTCAAACCTGGGTTCTCATTCCTAAGGTATTTTTCAATGTTATTATTATTATTATTATTATTATTATTATTATTCAGGTCACTGCCTAGAATCGAACTCGGAATCTTGGGGTTAGCAGCCCGCACTCTTAACCACCACACCAAATGTAAATAATGGAAATGATGTACATAATTCCTCATCTCTTAAATATAGAACTGTATTACTCAGATATCTTATTCAGCAATGATTTTTTAATTTGTTCTTAATATATTTATGGCTTCTTTCAAACAAAGTCTACAAGTTTTTGTATGGGTGTTATATGGTGTATACTCCCCCATGGTAGATCATTTTAGGGAGTATATCCTATTTCTATTTTTTAATTTATTTATATATGGTCAGAGCGGTTGAATTTTTCATATTCTTGCTAACAAACGAATTCATATGTGCCCATATCTAATCTTAAAATTTGTAGTACTTCCAATGTATATTTTATTAACATCATTTAAAGTATTCACTTCACATTCATATACTACATTGTTGCGTAGACACTGACCATCTAGTGGATAATTATTTTAGGAGCGACAATCGCAACATTTTTTTCACAGGACCACCCATTTCTTTATTATTATTTCCTTTGTTACTATTAGTATTTGTCAAATTTCATATTTTCTACCTATTATTTGTGGCAGTAATCGATCTGAGGTTTGATGTTGAGGAGTAAGAAAATTTTAGAGTTGATTTCTTAAAAATAGAGTGGTACCTATATATTGAAGGAAAATTGTTCTCAGTTAATTTAAAGAATAACTAGGGGAGGTTTTTAACCTGTAAGGAAAATGGGAGTGGGTAAACCAAATAATATCCTGTTTCCATGCTGTTTTTTTTTATAGAATTTCCTATTTACATTAATATTCCCCCCATTATTATAATTTAAAATTTTCTTTTTTTGTATTGTATCTGCATTGTTGTCCTAGTTCAAGAGGGTCAATTTTAGATATGTATACATGATGGGGTTCTTTCAGTTTCCATCTACCAAATCCACTCACAAGGTTTTGGTTGGCTTGAGGCAGTTGTAGAAGACACTTAACTAAGGTGCCATGCAGTATGACTGAACCTCGATTCATGTGGTTGGGAAGCAAGCTTCTTACGACACAGCTAAGTTGTAGACTGAAGTAAAAGAAGAGAAAAACATGAAAGGGAAGGATATTGGATTGCTGGGAGTTGCAGACCAGGAGAAAAATTATTGTATGAAGTGTTTAGTCTGTGGTAGATACAGTGGACCAGTTGGAGGTCATTATTGCATTGAGTTGGCCATTTCAGAGAAGCAGAAGATATTGTATTCACAGATGGTGTGTGGGATAGGGGATGGGTAGAATGAGAGGGAGAAGATAGATTGTTGGCAAATGATGAATATTTGCCAATAATCTGAATGGCTTTCATTAGGATGAAGTCTATAATTGATATTTTTGTATATTTGTATAAAGCAACATGCCATACAAGTGAGGTGTACTCTAATGTGTATTAAAGTTGAGTCCTGTATAGTATGAGCAACTAACTAGAACTGAACTATTTTATTTGGCAATGTTATGCATGTATATCATCATCATCGTTCAATGTCCGCTTTCCATGCTAACTTGTCTTTCCATGCTAACTTGTCTTTCCATATTTTTTAAATATTTTTTTATTTATTGCTTTTTTTCCCCCAACTTTATCATCAAAAGTAAAGGGGAATTATGCATTTATTTTACTCTTTTTTAATTTTATTTTAGCATGTCTTCTCAAAAATCTTTTCATATACTCTTTTACTTGTTTCAGTCATTTGACTACGGCCATGCTGGGGCAATTGACCCCAGAACTTATTCTTTGTAAGCCTAGTACTTATTCTATGGGTCACTTTTGCCGAACCGCTAAGTTACACACCAACATCGGTTGTCAAGTGATGTTGGGGAGACAAACACAGACACACACACAAACATACACACAAACATACACACATACATACATACATACATACATACATACATACATACATACATATATACATACATATATATATATATATATATATATATATAGAACGAGCTTCTGTCTTCCAAATCCACTCACAAGGCTTTGGTCGGCCCGAGGCTATAGTAGAAGACACATGCCCAAGGTGCCATGCAGTGGGACTGAACCCAGAACCATGTGGTTGGTTACCAAACTACTTATCACACAGCCACTCTTGCATCTATATTTATTTTTTACCTCAATTTTCATAACGTAATTTGTAAAAAAAAAATAAATAAATGAGAAATGCCGAGAATTGATGTTTAAACTCTTCTGTGGCTGCTTTTGAAATTATATGTATTGAACAAGCTTTGTCATCGCACTCTGAAAAAGTCAAATTGGGTGAAGACAAGTTAACTCATCGTTGCTGGGTAAGGAATTAAGAATTTAAAATGAAGACCATCTCTCTATTTGAATCAGTTTTTCCTTAAAGTGCAGTTCCTTAAGTGAACTAATTATTCCCATTAGCCCTGATAATGTTATCTAAATGTTGATTCTACTGTATTGGTTGTTGACATTCTTTTCCACCTTTCTGAATTATTTTTGTTATTTCATTGCCACAACAAGTATTTTCTAGTTTTTATTTCTCAATGTATAAGACAGTCACTACCTTACACACAATCTATATAAAGGTAGTTGTTGATTGTCGAATGTGTGTTTCTACCTTTTCTCAAATAGTCTCTGTATGTATCTGTGTGCTCTTCTATAACTCTTCCTTCTCTTTGAGTCTAACTCTGCATACATTAGCTATGTTTTTTTGTTACCTACAACAATGTAAACCTGTCGCTTTGTCTATGTGGTCTGTCTTATCTCTGTGCTTGTATGCATGTGATGGTCTGCTTCAATCTTCGCGTATATTTTATACTTTAGTCAAACAAAAGGGGCTGCACCTATGACCAGCACTGGATTAACCATTAACCAAAATAAGCACATGCTTAGGGCATCAAGGGAAGGAGAGAGGGGGGGATCTTTTTTAAAACGGGGGCCACATTTTTCATTAACGAAACACTTTGAAACTTGGAACACTGGTAGAATGTATCATATAAAACATCTTTTTCTCTTAGTCTTCTTAAAAAAAAAAGAAATCCATAAATTATTCCATGTTAAAGTTGTCGTATTTCTGTAATTTCAACCAATCACTGACGTCCATTCAGCCGATATACATTAAGTGCCGACTACATAAACAAACGATTCTGAAACAATTAACCCTAACCCTAACCCTAGGGTTAGGGTTAGGGTTAAAGCAAATTTAAAATGAA
>NC_068996.1:46319517-46323675 GCF_001194135.2 Octopus bimaculoides | reverse complement strand
AAACAACTGAATACTTGTCAGTGATTGGTTGAAATTATCGAAATAAGACAATTTTTTACATGAAATAAATTCGAATACAAAAATATTTTTCTGTTCTATAACACAAAATAGATAAGTATACGAAGTTTGAAAGTCTTTCTGTACCAAAAACACTACGTAAAACATTAATGAAAAATGTGGCCCCCGTTTTAAAAAAGATCCGAGAGGGGCACCGCAGAAATGGTAAATGGTTTACGGCACGAAAGAAATCACTTTACACTTCCTAAAATAATATTCAGGATGCCTTTGTCTCTACTAAGTATAGATGCAGATGTGTTAACTAAGATTAATTTTGAGGATCGGATCAAAGACTTTGCAATTCAAAAAAGTAGGGGGAAACTTTTCAAATATAAATAAATTGGAATTATACAAAAATAAACATTATTTTCCCTCTTACTGTTTTGTTTCGTTTTGAAAAATGAAAATTTATTTTATGGTTTGTTATTTCTTATATTTTGAATTACATAATCTTTTATGGGGGCACCAAAATCTATTAAGTGCTTAGGGCCTCAATGGGTCTTAACCCAGCCCTGCCTATGACGTTCTACAGGTTCACCAAGACTGGATGAACTGATGCAGTTGATGTTTAATTTTAAACAACTACAAGTGAATGTCTGCAGTGTGTAAAGCATGGCTGAACAAGGAATTACTAATAGTTGGTGTTACAGGTGGGGAAGAAGGATTAAATATAGTGACTAACTGTTAGTGTGAGACATGGCGGGGGCAGTGTTAGGGGAGACAGATTGAGCGATAAAAGCTGGAAGAGGAAGTGAGATGGGTGTGTTTAGTCAATGTGGTGCAGGCGTCTAGTTAACTTCCGTGAGCAAAAACTATCATAGCAGTGGGGGGAAATAGTCGAGGGAAAAGAGTACGCATCTGTTTGTAGCCATTTGCATCATTGATGTTTCAGCTTCAACCTTGCAGGTTTAGTCAGCCTCATCATCATCATCATTACCATCATCATCACCACCATCATCACCACCATCACCATCATCATCATCATCATCATCACCACCATCGTCGTCATCATCATTATCATCACCATCACTACCATCATCACCACCATCATCATCATCATCACCATCACCATCATCATCATCACCACCATCATAACCACCATCATCATCATCACCCCCCACCATCACCACCACCACCACCACCACCACCACCACCACCATCATCATCATCGTCACCATCATCACCATCGTCATCAGTCTGTTTCCCATGCTGGCATGGGTTAGACAGCTTAACAGGAACTGATCAGCTGAAGAACTACTGCTTAAGCTCCATGTCTGTTTTAGCATGGTTTGTATGGCTGGATACTCTTCTTAACTTGTCAAGGTTATCTCTACAGATATTCTATAGAAATTATAGCCATCACTGATTCTTGTTACGACATTTCGTATCCTCGGATACTAAACATCGTAACAAAAATCATTGCTGGTTATAAAAAGTGATGTAAAATACACTGCTAACATAGTAGAACACAATATTGATTTATAAAAAGAAATCTCTAATATACCTTATAGTATATTATGGTTGCATAACGAAATACCAGGTCCCTCATCATCATCATCCTGTGTTTTAAATCCGGGTTTTGTCCCCGTTAATGTGGGGTGGCTGGATCTACTTCAGTACCGTAGCAACTGAGGTAGGCAGGTGCAGCCCACCCCAACCTTTGGGTTGGCTGGTGCCCGTTCTCCTTTGCTATCATGAGGCCTTTTTGGGAGCAGGATTTTCTAGGGGGAGCATACCCTTGCTTACCCCTAACCTCAGTTTCTAGACGCAAGTCCCTACAAGTCATTAATAGCCCTTCCTAACATCAACCACTTTACAGAATGTGCTGGGTGCTTTTATGCAGCACTGGCATGGATGCATTTACATGGCACCAGTATAGGTGCTTTTAATATGGTACCATCACCACCTACAAGCTCACAATATTAGGAATGATCAGTTGGAGAGGCTTCCAGGAGACAAGCCTGTAAGCAAGGACAAGCATGCTTTTACTTAGCTTGAAATGTCTTTTCAAGCTCAGTAAACTGCCAGGTGTCTCTGTCCCCTGTCGTCCCCTCTGTGAGTCCCCATGTCTGTAGATCCTTTCTCACCACTTAATTCCATGTCTTTCTGGGTCTACCTCTTCCACAATTAAAGATTGGCACCTCTTGATACAACTGTCTTCATTCATACACATTATATGACCATACCAGTGTATGGTCATCTGATGCTTCGTATTCCCAGCTTTTTTCTTAAGTCATTTACATTCTGTCATACATGCTCCCCTCCAGCATTCATTTCTTTCAGGCCTTCGCATATCCTCAGTAGTCACAACCCATGTCTCACTGCCATGTAGCTTAGCTGTTCATACATAGGCATCATACCTATTTTTTATAAGAGATTTCTGAGATGGTTATACAGGAGAATCAATTCCTTTCAAATTACATACACTAATCACCAGGACATTGGTAATCTGGAAAAATCAGCCAGATTATATAAATTATGTAAGAGATTGCAGTTATTTCAACTTGCCATAAGCTACCTACAGATGTAAAAGCTAGGGCCACTTATGACCAACAGATTCAGGAGCAGATGCATATTGGTTTATCATGCTTTCATACATAGAAGCTGGTTGATAAGTTTTTGCCAACCAGTTCAATGGTTTCCTATTGGACATAATCTAGAATGTCTTTTTTCTTTTTTGTGTTGCTGCAATGTCATATCAGATATGGGTGAGGTATTCTAAAGCTTTTCTCTTTGAGTTGCATACTTTGGTGTGTGTATGTGTGTGTGTGCCATGTGATGGGATTGTCACAGTGGAAGGTCTTTAATAATAAAAACTGTTCAATTGGAGCTAATTTGGTATTATAGATCAATGCTTACAATGTAGTACTTACGTAAGAGGTGCTACCATAACTAATCAGTTGTATGAAGTATGGTTGTTACTAGTTAAAAACTGTGTGTGTATGCATGCACAAATGTGTACTTATGCTTACATTTTAAAACCTGTAAATGCTACTCATTCATACCGTACTTAGCAAAGAATTGCATATATATAATATACATCAATGAGCACACACAGACATGTGTGTGTATGTGTATGTAATATTCATTCACACACAGACACACATGCATAAATATATATCATCGTCATTTAGTGCCTGTCTTCTATGCTGGCATGGGTTGGATAGTTTGACAGGATCTAGTAGCTCCAATGTCTACTTTGGGTATGTTTTTTGCAACTAGATGCCCTTTCTAAGACCAATCACTTTACAGACAGAGTGCCCTGCATGCTTTTTCTGTGGCACCAGCATTAGTGAGGTTGCCGTGTATCTCACAAGACTAAGATACCCTTTGACTGAGTAATACTATAACAGAGAGGGAAGTAGCTTTATGTAAGGTGATGAAAGGTCGACATGTGAAGGAAGGGCCAGAAATGTTTTCTTGCTGAAGGAAAGTTACATGGTAGGTTGAATTTTAAAGAAGTGTAGTAGGAGTAATAGGGGTGGAACTGGAAAGAGAGATAGAGGTGGTGATGACAAGGTGTTGGGTGAGCCCTGGGAGCAGAACAGGACGGGTGTATGGAAAGGCGTAGGAGAGCAGATGAAGATTTGAGATTGGGTAAGATTGAGGGGTGAATGGTAGAGTGGTGCTCAAAAAAAAATGAGTTGGAGGGAAGCTTGGGGAAAAGTAGGTACTAACAGGTAGAGAATAATAATTCTTTCAAATTTTAGCACAAGATCAGCAATTTTAGGAGGAGGAAGAAGACATGCTTGACTGCTAAATCTACAAGTTTTTTTTTTCATTCTGTCTCTGTTTATTTTCTCTTATTCTTTTCTGTTGAAGAGCATAAGCTCGAAACATAAAACACTTTTTCATTTTTCCCAAGCGTCAAACTAATACACCTGCTTTTTGTTCATACACCTGTCTTGTTTTTCTATAAATTTCAACTATATAGAGTAAAGTTTATTTGCCAACATAAAGTGGCAGTCCTGGTTAGGACAAATGTTGCTGCTATTTCTCATTCAGATTTAGAACTAATAGTTTTCAACTCTCTCTCTCTCTCTTTCTCTCTCTCTCTCTCTCTCTCTCTCTCTCTCTCTCTCTCTCTCTCTCTCTCTCTCT
>NC_068996.1:46318124-46319350 GCF_001194135.2 Octopus bimaculoides | reverse complement strand
TCTCTCTCTCTCTCTCTCTCTCTCTCTCTCTCTCTCTCTCTCTCTCTCTCTCTCTCTCTGAAAAAATCCAGTGGAATCCATGAAGGCAAAGTGAGTAGATCCAGTGGTAAACCAGGTAGGGTGCTGGTATGTAGATGAAGAGAGGTGCTGAAAGTTTGGGAAATGGTACAGATGTGCAAGTCCAAAGAATAGGAAGTTTGGTCAAGGCCAAGCTGGGGTAACCTCTTTTTTTCCAATCATTTCCCATGCACTAGATCACTGAAATCTACAAGTTATTTTATTCTCTCTCTGTTTATTTTCTCTTATTCCTTTCTGTTGAGGAGCATAAGCTCGAAACATAAAAAAGCTTTTTCATTTTTCCCCGAGCGTCAAACTAATACACCTGCTTATTATTCATACACCTGTCTTCGTCTTGTTTTTCTATAAATTTCAACTATACATTATACGCTCACATGGTCACCCCACTTTGATCCTGACAGAACTTCTTACTTGCATATCTTCATCTACATACCAGTACTCCTCCCGGATTACCACTAGATATACTGACTCTATTTTCACAGATTTCACTGGATTTTTCCATTAATATTAATTGATATCCAATTGATATCATTGATCTCAGTTCTCATTTTACTTTATTGACCCTTAAAATGAAAGGCAAAGCTGACCTCAGTGGGAATTGAACTCAGAATGTAAAGAGTTGGAAGAAATGTTGCTAAACATTTTGTCCCAACATACAACTCTGCCAGCTTGCTGCTGTCAGAATAATAATAATAATGGTAATAATAATAATAATAATAATAATAATAATAATAATGATAGGAAATGTGCCAACTGCTGCTGCAAAGAAAATAAAATTAATTGCAATGACAAAAGCACATGAAAGCTAGCAGATGGGAACAGAAACGTCTGCATGGCAAGTATGTGGTTTGTAGCAAACAAGCTGATGTCGACCAGAAACGCACGCATCAATGGTTACGAAGCTCAGGGCTAAAAGCAGAGAGTGAAGGTTTCATATTGGCTGCTCAAGACCAAAACTTATTAACCCGGAACTACCAAGCCAATGTGATAAAAAATGGAGCTGACCCAAAATGCCGATTCTGTAACGATGTGATTGAAACTATAGACCACCTAATCTCAGGGTGTAGAGTTTTAGCACCTGTAGAATATAAAGCAAGACATGACAGAGTTGGCCAGTATTTACACTGGACAATATGTCGGCATTATAA
>NC_068996.1:46316335-46317957 GCF_001194135.2 Octopus bimaculoides | reverse complement strand
GAGTATTCCCTGTGATCATAATATAGCGGCGAAAGAATTTGACAAGATCAGTAAATATAAATACTTGCTAATAGAAATTGAAAAAATGTGGCACCTCAAGGCGACTACCATACCAGTGATTGTAGGATCTCTAGGAATGATAAAAAGAGGCACTGAAACCTATTTGAAAATGATACCAGGCTTACCATCCCTACAGGAAGTACAAAAATCATGCTAACTGGAACGACTCATGTACTGAGAAGAGCATTATCGCTGTGGAAACAACATCCATTCATGAATTTTTTTTTTTTTTTAACTACATATTTTACCTGTGAATTTGTGTGTGTAAACTGGGAATGCATACAACGAGTTTCTCTGCCCTAGGTGTATGGAAAACACTCGGCAAGAAATGGAAGAAAATTTGAAGGAAGAAGAAAAAAAAACAACAACATAATAATAATATGATCTGAACTAATTAGAAGTGTTATCATGTACATTGTTTTGTCTTGGTATAAAAGATGGGCCACAGCAAAAATTCTGCTCAATACCACAGATTTGCTTGTCAGTTGTTTGACCTTAACCAGTTGAGCATGTCTCTTGGTGGCTGACAATATGTGCATCTCTGATCACGAACAGAAGTAGTTGGGGAGCATCATATACATGTGTTGAAAGGGATTCTTTGGATTTTGAATAATTCACCCCTGGAAACGTGAGTGTTTTGTTTATCATCCTTAAACAAAAATTATTCAGCGGCCTTTTGAGCGAGATGGGCCACTTGATATTTTGTGTTTTGTAGAAATATAACCAGTTAGACATAAATTTTAATAACAAAATCTCATACGATCCCACAAAGATCATATGGTTTCTGGTTGAGGAACACTTGTCTTTAGCCTTGAGTCAATCTATGCCATGTGAGTGAAAGTGGGTAGATGGAAACTGTGTGGATTGTTCCTGTAATTATTGGGTCACACTGCTGCCTGGTAATTCTGTAATTCTGCTAGAGAATTATACTAAGGGGATTATTATGTACCTGAAGGATATTCAGACATTTTGAGCTAGCAGTTCACATAATCGAACAGCTGAAAATTCACGAGAATTTTGGAGGAGGTGCATTTTATTTATATACTGGCTCCTGTACAGGTGGCACATAAAATACACCATTTTGAGCATGGCCGTTGCTAGTACCGCCTGACTGGCCCTCGTGCCGGTGGCACGTAAAAGCATCCACTACACTCACGGAGTGGTTGGCGTTAGGAAGGGCATCCAGCTGTAGAAACTCTGCCAAATCAGATTGGAGCCTGGTGTAGCCATCTGGTTCACCAGTCCTCAGTCAAATCGTCCAACCCATGCTAGCGTGGAAAGCGGACGTTAAACGACGACGACGACGATGATGATATACAAATATACCTTTTTAAAGAGATGTGATAAACCTATTATAATGGGTAATACTGCGTGTACTTTTTCTTTTGTGATGTAATCTTTGGACTAACAGTGTTTGCGACTGAAGAGAGCTTTAAACCATCTTTTATATCAATAATATACCTCTGCTGATGTAATACCAGATTGTTTATAAAGCTTGAAACACGTGTACTGCGATATCCTTTGTGTTCTGTTTTCAATTTATGTTTGATATATATATATAT
>NC_068996.1:46315399-46316173 GCF_001194135.2 Octopus bimaculoides | reverse complement strand
TATATATATATATATATATATATATATATATATATATATACATATATATATAGAGATGCATACATACATATGTATATATGTGTGAATGTATGTATGTATACATATATATATATATAGAGAGAGAGAAAGAGAGAGAGATACATACATATGTATATATTATATATATAGGGGGAGAAGTCACAAAAAAAAACCAAAAGACGAAGACAGGTGGTGTAGACAACAAACAGATGTAGTAGTATATATATGTGTGTGTGTGTGTGTGTGTGTGTGTGCGTGTGTGTGTGTATGTATGTAAAACACTCCCATGCTGGTGTCATAAAAAAGCACTTGTGCTGGTGGCATAAAAAAAGCACCCAGTGCACTCTATAAAGTGGCTGACATTAGGAAGGGCATTCAGCCATAGAAACCACGCTAAAGATGGGCGTGGAATCCTGGAGCTTGCCAATTCCCTGTCAAACTGTCCTATCTTTACCAGTATAGAAAACAGATATGAGATATGTGTGTGTGTGTGTGTGTGTGTGTGTGTGCATGATCATTTTAATGTCCACTTGCCCATACATTCATGGATCAGATGGACTTGGTTGAAGCAGATTTCTCATGGCCAGATGTTCTTCCTTTTGTCCACTCTCACCTGTTTCCAAATAAGGTTATATTTCCACATGACTGGGTTATGGTTTCATGGAAGATTGGAAACAACACCACATGTCTGATGGTGAAGCTTGTTTACAACTGTTATGTGATGCCAAGTCAAAGAGGCACACACATATTCATACA
>NC_068996.1:46308971-46312390 GCF_001194135.2 Octopus bimaculoides | reverse complement strand
CGTAATTTTCTTTCTCTTCTTGTCTAAAAGTAATATTTTTTTCCCATGATGCTTTGTTTGGGTTTCTGAAAAATGAGACTATTTCCTTTTTAATATTTTTAAAAACATGAAATAGCAATAAATATATGAAGAAATAGACAAAAAAAAAAATGGTTATGTCAAGTTTGAAGTATTTTTATGTTATTTCATGTCAACATCTATGGCTTTTCCCTATAAATTATTATTGTCAGTATGCTGGATGAAATGGCTTGCGGCATTTAATTTTAGCCTTCTACATTCTGAATTCGGAGGCGCAATGGCCCAGTGGTTAGGGCAGCGGACTCACGGTTATAGGATCGCAGTTTTGATTCCCAGACCGGGTGTTGTGAGTGTTTATTGAGCGAAAACACCTAAAAGCTCCACGAGGCTCCGGCAGGGAATGGTGGTGAACCCTGCTGTACCCTTTCACCACAACTTCCTCTCACTCTTACTTCTTGTTTCTGTTGTGCCTATAATTCAAAGGGTCAGCCTTGTCACACTGTGTCACGCTGAATATTCTCGAGAACTACGTTAAGGGTACACGTGTCTATGGAGTGCTCAACCACTTGCACATTAATTTCACAAGCAGGCTGTTCCGTTGATTGGATCAACTGGAACCTTCGACGTCATAAGCGACGGAGTGCCAACAAAACATTCTGAATTCAAATCCTGCAAAGATTAGCTTTGCTTTCCATACTTTCAAGCTTAGAGAAAGAAACAAAAAGTAGCTGCCAAAATTACTTAGAATTCGGTCTCTCATGACTTCCAGGACTCATAAAGCTGGAACTTAATCTGGTTTCCATGACATGTAAGTGACTGAGATTACAATACTCTTCATCCACCCTGAAGGGGACACCTGTCTGTCAAGGTTAACTTCCCCAGCTAGTGATGGAACTCCTCTACAGATGAGTAAACTGGAACACAATATGCCATCCAGTCCAGGAATCAGTCACTATCTTACATCACAAATGCAACATCCTAAACACTGGACCATCTATCTTCATCAGTCAAGTACTGGGGTTAACTTAATTGGTTAATTCCTCCTCCTTTGTGTCTAAATTTGCAACAGTTATTATCAAAACAGCAAAGCTGGTAGAACTCTTACACCATTGTCATCATCATCATTTTGCATCCTCCTTCCATGCTAGCATGGGTAGGACGGTTAACAGGGGCTGACCAGGTAGAAGACTACCCTAGGCTACCATGTCTATTATGACAGGGTTTTTATGATCGGATGCCTTTCCTAACACCAGCCACTCCACAGAGTAAACTGAGTGCTTTTTATGTGGCACCAGCACAGGGAAGGTCAGTCTTGGCATAATTTGTTTTCCAGCTGGATGTCCTTCCAAATGCCAACTACTTTACAGTGTGAACTGGATGCTTTTATGTGGCACCAGCACTGGTAGGGTTACCAGAAAAAAAATGCTTTGAGGAATTTCTTTTCAGTCCTAACATTCTGATTTTTTTTTATCTCATTGAAGTCAATTTTACTTTTTATTTCTATGAATTTCTATGAAATAAAGTACCAACCCACGACTGTAGTGGAGAGTAATAATAATCCTTTCTACAGTTGACGCAAAGCCTGAAATCTTAGAGGTGGGGTGCAAATCAATTACATTGACCCACAATGTTTAACTGGTACTTATTTTAATATGAGATGAGGAATTATTTACATTATTTACATTTAATGGATTTTTGTCCTCATCTTGTTTGTTGTGAATACGTTTTGGCTGATATACCCTCCAGCCTTCATCAGGTGTCTTGGGGAAATTTCAAACCTGGGTTCTCATTCCTAAGGTATTTTTCAATATTATTATTATTATTATTATTAATATTATTATTATTATTGTTATTATTATTATTCAGGTCACTGCCTGGAATCGAACTCGAAATCTTGGTGTTAGTAGCCTGCGTTCTTAACCACCATGCCATATGCCCATGGGCATATGATGTAGTTGACATAATAATAATAATATCGAAAAATACCTTTGGAATAAGAACCCAGGTTCGAAGTTTCCCCAAGACACCTGATGAAGGCTGAAGGGTATATCAACTGAAATGTTGTGCTAACAACAAACAAGATGAGGACAAATATCCATCAAATGTAAATAATGGTACTTATTTTATTGACCCCGAAAGGATGAAAGGCAATGTCAGCCTCAGCTGTACTTGAACTCAGAATGTTTAGATGGATGAAATGCCTCTAAGCATTTTATCCAAAGAGCTAGCACATCTGCCAGCTCACCACTTGAATTTGCTGGCCTTGCAAAATTGTTAGAACATGTCTTCTAGTTCTTTTATGTTCCACATTCTGTTCCTGTTGAGGCTAACTTGACTTTTTATTCCTCTATGATTGATAATATTAAGTACCAGTCTATTAGTGGGATCAACTAACCACCCACCTCAAAACTGCTGATCTTGTACCTAAACCGGACACTATTATTATTATTATTATTATTATTATTATTATTATTATTATTATTATTATTTACCAGTTGAGCACTAGGGTTGATCTAATTGAGTTACCCTTCCCAAGAACTTACTGGCTTTGTGCCAAAATTTGAAATAATAATAATAATAATGATAATAATAATAATAATCATTATTATTATTGTTCAGTAGTTTTATTTTTATAATGTGCTTTCACTTCACTACCGAGCACAGCTCTGTGTGCCTTGGGTATGTGCTGTGGTTTGCTGTGATGCTCTTATTATTATTATGATGTAGCAAGCTGGCAGAATCGTTAGCACACCAGGAAATCATTTAGCAGCATTTCAGCTATCTTTATGTTCTGAGTTCAATTTCCACCGAGGTCAACTTTACCTTCCATCCTTTCAGCGTTGATAAAATAAATACCAGTTGAACACTGGGATTGATATAATCAACTAGTCCTGTCCCACAGAATTTCAGGCCTTGTGCCTTTTGTAGAAAAGACTATTATTATTATTATTATTACTAAGGTAGCGAGCTGGTAGAGTCTTTAGCACACTGGATGAAATGCTTAGTGGTATTTTGTCAGTTGCTACATTCTGAGTTCAAATTCTGCTGAAGTCATCTTTACCTTTCATCTTTTCGGGGTCGATAAATTAAGTACCAGCCGAGTACTGGGGTCGATGTAATAGACTAGCTCCTTCCCCCAAAATTTCAGGCCTTGTGCCTATAGCAGAAAGGATTATTATTATTATTATTATTATTATTATTATTATTATTATTATTATTATTATTATTATTATTATTATTATTATTAGTCAAAACGAAGAGCGCGATTTTAGATGTTTTATTTTTTGAACAACATTTCGACAGAACGTCTGTCTTTCTCAAGTTCAAACCAAAAGGTGATTGAAAATTCAAAATTTCAGAAACCAAACGTAGACTATGAACGTGAGTAATCAGCGTCCATA
>NC_068996.1:46302961-46308897 GCF_001194135.2 Octopus bimaculoides | reverse complement strand
TTACGTTTGGTTTCTGAAATTTTGAATTTTCAATCACCTTTTGGTTTGAACTTGAGAAAGACAGACGTTCTGTCGAAATGTTGTTAAAAAAATAAAACATCTAAAATCGCGCTCTTCGTTTTGACTATTTACCTTCGTGAAGAGTTACGTCAATCCTTTTTTTAAAAATATTATTATTATTATTATTATTATTATTATTATTATTATTACTGCTAGTAGTGTCCATAAAAGTTTCACAGACATTTTGTAAGTGATAAGATGGTTGGAAATTAATAGAGAACTATGAAATATATAATTTCATTTGAAATTATATTTTGTTTGAAGCATTTGATTCTTCAAATGGTGTACAAGTTCACATAAGTTGTATTAAATGTAAAGTCCTTGAGGGACTTCTTAAAAAGCTATAGCCCTTATCTCTTTTACCTTAAGAGTTATCTATTATTTTTCATTCTATATCCAAAAGTAAATGCTTCTAAGTAAGAAATGGAATCAAAAGCAATCTATGTATAGTATTATTCTTCAACTGTACAGTCATGTTGGTAAATCTTCAGCAAATGTTGATAAGCTGTATTTCATCATTAATTTCATGTCAGAAAAAAAGTTCATATGACTAGATTCGAACCCCAAATTCCTAAGAGCAAAATATAGTTGTTGCCTTGCTGAACCACCATCATCATTATCATATGTCCATTTTCCATGCTGGCATGGGTTGGATGGTTTGACTGAAAACTGGTAAGCTGCACCAGGTTGCAATCTGATTTGGCATGGTTTCTACAGCTGGGTGTTCTTCTGAACACCAACCACTCCAAGAGTGTAGTGGGTGATTTTTACATGCCACCAGCATGGGCACCAGTTACATAATGCAGACACCAACCACAACTATGATCTCACCTGCCTTGACAGGTCTTCTCAAGCACTGTATAACGTCAAAGGTCTCAGTCATTTGTCATTGCCTCTATGCGGCCCAATATTTGAAGGGTGCTTTTTATGTGTCACTGGCACAGGTGCCAGTTATGCAACACTGGCATTGATGGGTCTTCTCAAGCATGGCATATCGCCAAAGGTCGTCTCTGTGAAGCCCAGGATTGTAAAATAAAATATCAGTAACATATGGGTTGGCATGGCTATTATGGTTGGAAAATTTGCTTTGTAAGCATATGGTTCTTGGTTTAGTCTTATCACATGATACCTTGACAAGTCTGTTTTACTCCTGCTGCTTGTGGATTAATACATCAAGTAAAATTTTGCAGACAAAAACAGTATGGAAGTACATTGTGTGTGTGTGTGTGTGTGTGTAAAGATATACCAAGATACAATTCAAAATCATTTCAAACAAATACAGAGAGAGAGAGAGAGAGAGAGAGAGAGAGAGAGAGAGAGTGAGAGAGAGAAATTGAAGAGGATTAACCCATTAAGTTCCACTGTCCTATAAACTGGACACTAAATGAGAACATTAAATAAGCTATATCACATTGTTTCAGTGTCTTATTTATAGGACACCGAGTATTTCTATTTCTACTTGAAGTAAAGGAGTTTTAATAATTATTTTTTTCATCTTAACCTATTTTCAATCATTTGTAAATATTTAAAAGTAATATCCAGAAATTTAAGTATCTGGGACTTAATTGGTTAAGAAAATGAGATAACTAAAGATACAATGATGCCAAATTGCCATACATCTTGGTTATTCTTCTTGTTTTGTCTTGTTACGACATTCACCTGGGAATGGTTAAGCCAGCTCCTATTGAGTTCACCGTGTTTGTTTCATTGTGAGTTCTTAGTAGTTTCACGGGATGATCAGAGTCTGTGTAAAATGTTCCCCTCTGTATTCAATAACCACCATACATGACCAGTGGCAAGTTGTCCTCATGTTATGTCTTCTTGCTGCAGAATGCCTGCAGATGCAATCCAACACCATCAGGAAGCTACCAGATTCCAGAACAAACATGACTTAGAATTCGCTATTACCCTACTGCCACTGGTGTCAGACCTGTCTGTCTTGGGTGGCCCTACTAAGGGTCTTGAAGTTCCGACAGCATAGCTCTGACACTCGTTTAATATTCCCACCCTGATGAGGTCAAGGGTTGGACTTTGAAGAAGGATTATTCTTCCTTTTCCCTTTCAGCCTTTGTAGTTTAAACCTTCATTCTGCACACTTCCACCCACTTTCTTTTACATGTTCTCTCTCTCTCTCTCTCTCACTTCCTCTTCCTTTTTCACTCTCCACACATTTTTTCTATACCTGTTACTTCCCTTAGTGTTGCACAAGAGACAGGTAAGAACTTATTAATACAAAGGGCACATTAATAAGGACGATGGATCAGCAGAATTGCTGGTTCATTGAAAAGATGTCTTGAGACTTTTGTTGTTGCTTTTTATGTCCTAATTTCAAATATTACTGAAGTTAACTTTGCCATTCAATCCTCCAGGGTCCATTGAATATAAGTCCAAGTTAAGTGCTAAGATTGACGTAGTTTCTTTTCCACTTACCTCAAACCTGCTGGCCTTGTGTTTAAATTAAAATTTTTTATTATTACTATTTTTATTTTTATTATTATTCCTTTATATTTCTGAGGTATGTGCAGTTTTGTTATTTGAAGTAGTGTGAAGGTGTTTGTATTATATTCAATTTATTGTGTTCTGGAGTTGGTTTTGTTGCTTGTGTCATTTTAGTGTTGCTTTTGTTGTGGACAAACATATTACGTTCGTGTAGAGTAGGTTATGTGTGGGTTGTTATAGAAAGCCGAATATGTTTAGAATATGTTGCAAGAGTTGTATTGTAGAATATATACTGTATATAAAATATATAGTGCATGTCTTGCTAACATATTAGGATGATTGTGTAGAATGTGTTGTGTTGGTTTTGTTACAGTATTAGGTGTTAAGTGTGTAAAGTTTATGTTGTAGAAACTCTGTTGTAATATTGGGAGATGTGTGTGTGTGGAATATGTGTTGTGGGAGTCGTATTGAGAGGTGTGTGTAAAGTGTATTGTGGGAGTTGTTATAGTATTGGGACATATGCATATGTGAAATGTATGTTGTGGGAGTTGTAGTATTGGGACCTGTGCACATGTAAAATGTATGTTGTAGGAGTTGTAGTATTGGGACCTGTGCATATGTAAAATGTATGTTGTGGGAGTTATAGTATTGAGACGTGTGCATGTGTGAAATGTGTGTTGTGGAATTTGTGCTGTAGAGGCAATTATGCGGAATATGTTGTGGAAGCTATATGATAGCATTGAGAAGAGATCATAGAATGTGTTGTGTTGTATATTGGGAGATGATTGTGTAGAACAGTGTTTCTTAATAATTTTTTTAACCTTTAGGCCCTTTTGATTCCCATTTAACTCTACTAGACCTCCACAGCCATTTGATGTATATAAAAAGAAAGATCTTACTGCATTTTTATGATTAGATATTATAAATTTTATAAAAAGAATTAAAACATTTTGTATCGTAGAAACATAACCAGTTTATTGCATATAAATTTTAACAAAAATATCTTATATGGACCCCTAGGGGCCACATCGATATTGGTTGAGAATCCTTGGTGTAGAATATGTGTGACGAGAGAGCCTATCATTTGATATGCACCCTAAAAATATTGTGATTGTGTATAATATACACTCTAAGACAATTGTCTTTGTATATGAAGTTCAACATGCATAAATCTCTGCATAGAGATAGTACTTGGGCATAAGATAACTCTTCTGTTGCCTTCCAAGGGATGTCAAATCATGCTTCAGCTACCAAAACAACACCGTTCTAAAACAGCTTTCAAATGGAGGGGAAAAGAAAAAGAGAAAGACTGACAACTAAATAGCACAGTACTTTCCTAACTGAATTGAAAACAGTCAATATCACATAGTCGGATGTAGAGAAAACTGCAGCCAATGGAAATCAGTGGCATCAACTTGCTAACCAATGTGCTAAAGTGATATGAAAAAACTAAGACTGAATGTTAGAAGTGATTCAGATATTTATTCGTAATGCACAGGATTTTGCTTCTGTTTGCAGGACATTTGGGTTGTTTCGTTTGTTGTTTACAATTAATAGCAGAATCATTATTTGGCTGAGAAAATATCTTTTAGTTACATTAGTTATATCACTAAACAATCTGAGTTTGAATATGGAGTAGAAAAATAAATCCAAATCAAGTACTTGAGTTGATCTAATTGTAACTTCAGTGCTTTTTAGCACAATGTGTTTAACCCTTTAGCATTTAAACCGGCTATATCTGGTCCAAATATTCTACCTGTTTTATGTTCAAATTGGCTAGAACTGGCCTCTTGCCACCTATCTTACAATGTCATTCCAAAAATATATTACCATGTCATTGAAATCTTGAAGTTATGAGATCATACAGGATAAATTCGAAATGATGTGAATAAATAAATATATTTGATAAAGTAATTTGAATACTAAAAGGTTACACAAGATGCTTTCTCAAGATAAATTCTGCCGATTCGTGTCTTTCTACAGTATATCTGTTGAATAAAATGTTTCATCTTTTTCTTGTTTCAGTCATTAGATTGCAGCCATGCTGGAGCATTGCCTTGAAGTTTAGTTGAACAAATTGACCTCAGTACATTTTTTTCTCTCGGTCTGATATTTATTTTATCAGTCTGTTTTGCCAAACTGCTAAGTTGTGCAGCATAAACACACCAACATCAGTTATCAAGAGGTGGGTGGTGGAGAAATACACACACACACACACACACACACACACACACGCGCACAAAGGGTAAAGACCCCCTTTGGTCATGAACGACCATAGGATTGCACCTAGAAATTTACTCTCCAAGGGACAAGTCCAGCGAAAGTTGTTTATGGAAGACCAGCAGTCACCCATACATACCAGCCTCCCCCTCTCCACACCACTGGTGTTATCCAAGAGAAAGACAAAGGTTGATACAGCCTGGCACCTGTGATGTTACAACTCATTCTCATTTCCACAGATGAGTGAACTGAAGCAATATGAAGTAAAGTGTCTTGCTCAAAAACACAACACATAACCTGGTCTAGGAATTGAACTTACTACCACATGATTGCGAGCCCAATGTTCTAACCACTGAGTCATATGCCTTCACTTACACACACACACGCACGCACGCACACACACACACACACACACACACACACACACACACACACACACACACACATGATGGGCTTCTTTCAGTTTCCATCTACCAAATCTAGTCATGAGCCTATAGTAAAAGATTCTCGCCCAAGGTGTCATGCAGTGGGACTGAGCCTGGAACCGTGTGGTTGGGAAGCAACCACACAGTTACATTTACCACACAGCCACAATTTTTTTAATGTTTTTGTGATCCTACAATTTAATCTGACCCTTACCACTCATACATGTATCAGAAGATGCATTGTCGATTGAATAATGTGTTTATGTACAATGTCAGGGCAAAGAATGCAAGGAGTCTGCTGTAGTTGACAAAAGTCGAAAGGGATGAAGGAGAAAACATTACACAATGAGTGTTGGTTCAAAGGCTTTGAGTCGTGGCTAAAACAAAAACATGCACTGATGATTTTTAAATCTTCTACATCAAAGAATTCCAACTCATTCTCTGCCATTTACCCTCATAACTTCATGTGTATTGCCTTTTGCTCTTGGGTCAAGAGACACAATTAAATGTGGGAACAACTTCATTAAGGTTTTTCTCCAGAGAAACAAACTTTGCTAAATGGGGAAGTGAATAGATACAAAAATCTTATGATAAATTCAGCAAATGGACAAATATGCACGTACACATAAACACATATGCTTCAGATAAATTTATGGTAAATTTGTGTGTGTGTGTGTGTGTAAATATGTATATTTGTGATGGCGGCAGTATTAATACCAAGTCTAATATTTATCCTAATTTAAATGTACATATCTATCTATCTATCTATCTATCTATCTATCTATCTATCTA
>NC_068996.1:46300193-46302861 GCF_001194135.2 Octopus bimaculoides | reverse complement strand
TGTGTGTGTGTGTGTGTGTGTGTGTGTGTGTGTGTGTGTGTAAAGCAGAATATATTTGTATCTAAGAAATATAATTTTAGATTGAGACCGAACAAAAGTTAAATACCAAAGCATGTATAAGCAAAAGAACCTAAGTTTAAAAATAAGTCTCTTTTTTATTCTTGTGCTTTTGACAAGATCAAAACATGAATACCAGAAGCATTATTAATAGAAGTTCTGCTGATTCATAGTTGACTTGTTTATTTGTAGGAGGTGCTGTTGATGACAATGCTATCTTCATGTCGCCATTGCCTTTCAGGTAGTTCCTTGCCTTTTTTTTCTTCATTGCTATTAAAGTACAGAAACGTGATGAAGAAGAACAAGCACTTTAATACCACAGTGAGTCAGAAGTAGGAATGAATGGGTTTTAGTCAGAAGTGAATTGCAACTCTATCAAATTCTTTCATAAGGTTAGCAAAGGACTAAAGGCCAATTATTTTCTCTTTTGCTGGGTTTATCATCTTTTATATCTGATAGGTCAGTGGGAAAAGGGTCTGAAGAGTAGCAGTTAGTACTGTAACATTTTGAGGTGATTGTGTGGGAATAAATTTGCTTCTGAACCACATGGTTTTGGGTTCAGTCCCACTACATGGTATGGTTGGGAAAGTGCCTTCTACTAAAGCTTTGGACTGACCAAATCCTTGTGAACGAATTTGATAGATGAAAATTGAAAGAAGCTCTTTGTACATGCATACGTGTGTGTGTGTGTGTGTGTGTGTGTGTGTGTGTGTGTGTGTGTGTTTGTCCCCCACTACTCTCGATGACTACTGTTGGTTTGCTTACATCCCAATAACTTAATAGTTTGACAAAAAAAAGACCAACAAGATAAGTACTGGGGACAATTTGTTTGAATAAACCATTCAGGCAGTGCTCCCGGATGGTTGCAGTCCAATGACTGAAACAAGTAAAAGATAAAAGATATGTTGAGATGCCTTTTTTTTATGAAACATGCCAGTAATTTTTCTGCTGATTTTATCTATGTTTGAAAATTTGGCAAAATTATTTTGATGAACTCTTTGAGCCTATATTAGTCAGCTTTGCAACGCGTCAATCTTTCCACTTATTTTAACTCTTCAACATTTAGCTTACTCTGTCAAAAGTAATGCTTATTTTTTCACATCGTTTTGATTTAATCATGCATTAACTTGTAGCTTTGAAATCTCATTGATGTGAGTGTTTATTTTTAGAATGATATTGTAGTGTAGGTGTGAGAGGCTGGATCTGGCTAGTTTGAACATAAAGCAGGTAGAATGTTTGGGCCTGATATGGCCTGTTTAACTCTAGCATTCAGATTATTCTGTCAAATGTAATGCTTATTTATTCACATTACTTTCAATTAATCATTCATTATCTCACAGCTTTGAGATTTCAACGATGTGATTATTTATTTTTAGAATGATATTGTAGGGTAGGTGTGAGAGGCTGGATCTGACCAGTTTGAACATCAGTGGAAGAATATTTTGGCCTGATATGACTGCTTTAAATGCTAAAATGTTAAAGATAGTTACTGATTTTTTTCTTGAAGTCATTTGCTGCTTGGTTAAAGATGGATAAATGTATTTGAGGTGACTTAAGAGGCATTGAATGTAGATCAGCAGGCCTTTGTCTATAGTTTTGAATCTTGGTCACAAAGAAAAATCTTTACCTTGGTTTTAATCTCAAACACTTGGTTAAGAATATGTTCACATAGCTGTTATTTCAACCACAGTATGAAATAAAAGGATTGGATGCACAAAATGCATCTCATCTCACAAAAGCTTCGGAGGAGATGTGATTCTATGTATGAATGAAATAAAACAGCCTCAACAGTTTTCTACAAAGCCATTTTCAGGGAGGAATTTTGCTGCTAATGCATATCTTTGAAAATCTCTATGTTATCATATAAGGTGCTTTTTAATTTTACAAATATAGAAAAGCCAGATCTGACTAATATCATGGCTGGAGCTCCATCAGCACAAATTGAGCCAGTTATGCCTCATAAGAGATTCTTTTCAAAGAAGTAATCATCCTCATCATCATCATCATCGTCTGTCCATTTCCCAAACACATCTTACCCCAGTGGTTGCAGTTATTACAAAGAAGATAACCATTTCTTTATAATATTTGGCAGGATTAGAAATTTGAATCCGAAATTAAAAGAATTATATGGAAAAATGCATAGAATTCATATATTTAATTTTTGTTTTGTTTAGTTGTTGGTAATCATGTTAGAACTATTTCATTCTTTTTAAAAATCATCAGTAGGACATAACCTGTAACTTATTAATGAAGCATTTTATGAAGTGAGACCTTTCATTAAAGATGGAAATGATTACAGTCTGGATGAAATTAATGGAATGTGTGCATGTGTGTGTGTGTGCGTGTGTGTTTTCCTTTTGTCAACAATCTTTGCAGTTATTCTGGGAAATTTCATGGTAGAGAGATTTGTCTTTCAACACTTTTTTCACTTATGTATCTGACAAAAACAAGCAGTTGAGAAAAATTAGCAAATTCACATAGGATTCAACAAGCTGCTCAGAAACATTTGCTGTCCTAGATTTGTTCTGTTTAGTAACTCGTTGAAAAATATCTTAAAATTTTTAATATGTCAACTAATAGTGCCATTATATATATATATATATATATATAT
>NC_068996.1:46295896-46300183 GCF_001194135.2 Octopus bimaculoides | reverse complement strand
CGTTTAACGTCCGCTTTCCATACTAGCACCAGGCTCCAATCTGACCTGGCAGAGTTTCTACAGCTGGATGCCCTTCCTAACGCCAACCACTCCGAGAGTGTAGTGGGTGCTTTTACGTGCCAGTCACACGGTACTGGCAACGGCCATGCTCAAAAAGGTGTTTTTTTATGTGCCACCTGCACGGGAGCCAGTCCAGGTGCAATCTTATAGTCATTCATGACCGAAGGGGAGTCCTCTCTCTCTCTCAACTCGTTTCAGCTTGGAAGTCGCAGTCATGCTAGGGCACCACAAGTGAATGAGCAGCTTTAAAAAATGTTTCTAAACAAATTTTGAATGAAAATAATGAGTTTTTTATTATTAAATAAAACGGAATTAAGAAGTGGAAGCTATGAAAAGCAGCTAATCTGTGTTGTGTATGAATGAAAGGAGTGTGGTTTGCTTATGTCCCACCTACCTCTTGCATGATTATTCTAAAACAAGCCCGACCAAGTATAAAGGTCAATTCCAAAACTGACACCTAGTTTCCAAGTTTGATATATATAACCATATAATATACACAATTACAAAAGAGCTACTAATAGTTTCATGCTTCAAGATACACTCCCCACAGGGTAGTCTTATTTCTGGTTGAAAATCATTCTTCTGTGTAGTTCAGCATAAGTGTGTGTAGGTGTTGTTTGGTAGATACAACATTAAAGGTGTGTTTCGTGTTTGCAAGATCTTTGTAAGTATTCAAGGAAAAATAAAATAAAATAAAAAAAAATCATCACCACCACCATCACCACCACCACCACCATTATTATTATTATTGTTGTTGTTGTTGATATTGTTATCATTGTGAAATTTTTATTTATTATTATTTTATTTTACTTGATGACTCATCATGCTATTCATGAGAGTTGATTTTAGCAAGCTCATGTCCGCTTCGCTCACTATCATGTCATCCCATAAGTTCTGTCCGAATTTTGAATAAAGAAAACAAGTGATCAAATGTTATATTTAATTGAAATTTAATCATCAATGTATTTTCCCTGATTATCTGTGACTTCCTTCCATCTATTTACAAGCTTTTTAATCCCATCAATGTAAAACTCTTTTGGTTTCAAAGCAAAGAACTCTGAAATGTCAGTTTCGACCTCCTCCTGGCTTGCGAAAGTTATGTCCCCCAAATGATTCTGTAAGCTACGAAACAAATGGTAGTCTGAAGAAGCAAGGTCGGAAGAATAAGGTAGATGAGGAGTTTTTTTCCCAACCAAGCTCTTCGATCTTCTGTGATGTAATCTTTGCCGGATCAGACTGGAGTCTGGTGCAGCCCCCTGGCTTGCCAGTCTCCAGTCGAGCCGTCCAACCCATGCCAGCATGGAAAACGGACGTTAAACGATGATGATGATAATGATGATATATATATATATATATATATATATATATAAAGGTAAGATCCAAGGATCAAGGTGTAGAAAGTTAGTAAGCTTCAAGAAATCCATTAAAGATATAAAAAAAAATAACTTTCAGGAACAATAATGGTTTATTGACGTAGAAGGTTGTAAATTTTTCCCCATATCGAAATTTGATAAACTGTAAAAAAAAAAAAAGTTATTTTATAGTTCACGGTTATCAACTGGGGCTACTGCGTATGTGAATTTACTCCATTCCCTAATTATGTATATGGGATTGATTTGTTCAACTGAAACCCTTCGAGGTGGTGCCCCAGCATGGCCACAGTCCAATGACTGAAACAAGTAAAAGATAAAATACACAATACTTTGATGTATAATTAATTTTTTTTCTTTTTCTATTATTCCACAGAATGCTCTGTAGTCGAGGCCTTGCAGATGGCATCATTGCATCCGGCGCAGCTGTTGAATATTTCAGACAAGAAAGGCTCTTTAGATTTTGGATCGGATGCAGACTTCATAATGTTGAATGACAATCTTGAAGTTCAATCTACATACATCGCTTCGGAACTTGTGTGGCAGAAGTCTTGAATGATTTTGAAGTATTTCTTCTCTAATTGAATAACAATGTTGTTTATAACAATAATATTAAAAATAATTTCATTATCATAATAATAATAATAATAGTATCCAGAGAAAATTCTTGAAGAACTTTTTTCTCGATACTTTCTGTAGGTTTTGATGTTCTTATGTAACTTTGTTAATAAATATTGGTTATTTCAATTCTTGGAATATATGTCTGCTATGTTTTGGCTTATTATTAATGGTGTGCATGAATGTGTTACATTCAGAATCAATGTCCTTAATACCGGTTTTCCTTAGATATCGAGTGACTTTCTTACAATCCTTGCTGTTTCCAATAGATCAAGTTTCTGAATTAAAGCAATTCTCGTTGTTACATGGGGTACCTATAAACACTGGGGTTACTTTTGTAAAAATCTTCCACAGTCGTTGTATTAACCTAGCCAAATCCAAATTATTATTATTATTATTATTATTCTGCCAAGGTCGACTTTGCCTTTCATCCTTTTGGGAATCGATAAATTAAGACCCAGTGAAACACTGGGGTCGATGTAATCGACTTAACCCCTTCCTGAAAATGGCTGCCCTTGTGGCAAAAGTTGAAACCATTCTTTTATTTGTTTCAGTCATTTGACTGCGGCCATGCTGGAGCACCGCCTTTAGTCGAACAAATCGACTCCAGGCCTTATTCTTTGGAAGCCTAGTACTTATTCTGTCGGCATCTTTTGCCGAACCGTTAAGTTATGGGGATGTGAACACACCAACATCGGTTGTCAAGCGAAGGTGGGGGGACAAACACGCACACAAACATACTCACGCACACACACATACATATATACACGATGGGCTTCTTTCAGTTTCCGTCTACCAAATGCACTCAGGGCTTTGGTTGGTCCGAGGCTGGCGGAATCGTTAGCATGCCGGGCAAAATGCTTAGCGGCATTTCGTCCGTCTTTGCGATCTGAGTTCAAATTTCACCGTGGTCAAAATTGCTTCTTTTCATCCTTTCGAGATCGATAAAATGAGTGCTCATCGATTACAGCGAATGGGCCTTACCTTAAAATTTCAAGCTTTTTATTAAGGGTAGTGAATTTCCAGATGGTTGGAGCGCTGGACAAAGTCAACTTTACCATTCCTCCCTCTGGTGGGGGGTGGGGGGGGTGGAGGTGGTGATTGATAGACCAAAGTACCAGTCAAATACCGGGGTTCGTTGTAGTCAACTAACCACCCTCCCCTGGGGGCCTGGTGCCAAAATTAGAAACAGTTATTGCTGTGCTTGACTTTGGTTTTGTCTCTCTGACGTTTAAATTAAGTACCCAGGTACCCAGCAGGTATGGGAATAAATTCAAGGTTTCGTGATAATAGTAGTGATAATAATAGTAACGGTAGTAAAATGTCTTTTATTTGTCACCAGGGTCACAGATGAGAAGAACTATCACTGCGTGTGTGGCAGGGTGGGGGTCCTTTCTATTAGGCTGGAGTCTTTGGTTCATCGTTGACATGTATGTTCGTTGTCTCTTTTCGATAAGTATTTCTATGGTCATTGCTCTGATGAACTTTCTGCTTTTCCGTTTAGTGCCCTCTGTCAACACCTTTTAAATGTGTCACCTGCTTCTCTTCCGAAGCGTATCATTTCCCTGTTGAGTTTCCTGTTAGTCATAAGTCCTTTTGTTATAATAACTTCTTTTCTTTGAACTGCTGCTCTCGGGAACTAAATAAACTAACATCGTCTCGTTTTCATCTGGTCTATGATCTTCAGTATTTCAAACTTTATCTGTCATCTGACATCTTTTGAATTTGTAGTGTCATTCTTTTACTTCTTTGTAGTTCCTTTACGATACAGTAGCATGAGGCCTTGTTTGGGACAAAATCATATAAAAAATGGACGTGAAATGTTATGTGTACATAGCATACAGTTGCGGCGCAATGGCCCAGTGGTTAAGGCAGCGGACTCGCGGTCATAGGATCGCGGTTTCGATTCCCAGACCGGGCGTTGTGAGTGTTTATTGAGCGAAAACACCTAAAGCTTCACGAGTCTCCGGCAGGGATTGGTGGCGAACCCTGCTGTGCTCTTTCACCACAACTTTCTCTCACTCTTTCTTCCTGTTTCTGTTGTGCCTGTATTTCAAAGGGTCAGCCTTGTCTCACTCTGTGTCACGCTGAATCTCCCCCGAGAACTACGTTAAGGGTACACATGTCTGTGGAGTGCTCAGCCACATGCACGTTAATTTCACGAGCAGGCTGTTCCGTTGATCGGATCGACTGGAACCCTCGTCGTCGTAAGCGACGGAGTGCCAACAACAAACATAGC
>NC_068996.1:46293824-46295615 GCF_001194135.2 Octopus bimaculoides | reverse complement strand
ATTTTATCAACTTCAAAAGGATGAAAGGCAATGTTAATCTTGGAGACGTAAAAAGCCAGAACAAAGACCACAAGGAATAATTTTCAATGCTGCTGCTAATGAGAATGATTTCAAACTTTTGCCACAAGGGCAGCTTGGGGGAGGGGAGTAAGTCGATTACATCGATCCCAGTGCGTAACTGGTATTTAATTTATCGATCCGAAAGGATGAAAGGCAAAGCCGACCTCGCCGGAATTTGAACTCAGAACGTAAAGACAGACGAAATACCGCTAAGCATTTCACCCGACGTGCTAACGTTTCTACCAGCTTGCCGCCTTCCTCGCCACCGTAATATAATGATACTAATAATAGTAAACCTTTCTATTTCTGATATTTAGTTGGAAGGGGTTCGTCAGTCACATTCCTTACCAGTTGTAGATAATTTTTGATCTGGTCTGACATAAGGCGACATTGTTTTCTTCGAGATTTAGCTGCGAATTCTAGCAAGCCGGTTGGCTGGTTAACAACATTGAAGCTGCTTCATTGACTCAGATTTCCCCTCACCATTCTGTTTGGACAGTTGCTATTACAATAGTTACTCATTTCCAGAGGTTGTCCCGGAAATATCTGCACACTTTGACTGATCCCACTTCAATCACCAAGAAACCCCGACTCTTAAAAAGGAAAAAGCTGAAAGTAGCAGCTACGAGATCTACCATCCCTTCTCATACAAGCAACACCCGATAACATCGACTGCATCTAACGATATCTAACACATGCACACATGTATAACACTTGAAGCACGCGTGACAGCAACAATAGCAAAATGACTCGCACAACCTTCGAGCAGTCACATGTAGCAGCATTTGTCCGACACAAAGAAACGATTGTATTAACAATACAATATAAGTTATGTCATACAGCCCCATTCTCCACCTCTCCACAACATGCCTCAAAGAAGACAAAGCAGTGCTCTGTTATAACAAGATACTCAAAGACCACACCTATAGACTTATAGCTGCACTGCTACCCGATGTATGAAATGTGCAGCAGACTGTTGCTTCGACAATAGTCTGCACAACAACCTACCGAAGGAGGCGCTACATGTTCAGTCAACCAATTAGAAATAACTGCCAGATCTCACTTAGATAACAATCAAATGTCTTAAAAACAGGACGTACACATTAAATTATATAATCTAGATACATTATGCTTAGAAAAAAGAAAAAAATATTATGTCTGGAACGCTTATGGTCAAAAGTCTGCTCAGTCACATTGAATCGATGCTAAGAAACAATAGCATATGCTGTCTGTCCCTCTTAGTGCATGTGCAGTAACCTACTGAATCTATCATTACTTCTAATTTCTCCCCTTAGATCTGAGATTTTCCCCAACTATCTGAAATTTAATTCTAAAATATAGTTTATAATACGAATTTTTCATATGCTACAAGTAAATAAGCTGCAGTCCCATCCTCGACAAACTTGCGTACGTACGTGAACACGCCCACATCTATCTATCTATCTATCTATCTATCTCTATGGACGGACGGTAGACTTGTCGGCTCTGTAAGTTTTGCTTTTTCATGTTTTAAAAAGTTTGTTTGTAAAATTTATTTTATATACAAAGTTGTATAACAACTTGTAGACTCTCTGGTGCAAGTTTTTTGCGACGGAAATCTGCCCTGTGTGGCACATTTCCAGGATATAAAAACCAATTTCGGCTTTCTAGCCATTTTTTTTGAGACGATGGCGTCTTGTAGCCATGAAAATTTTTGTGAAACGAACGCTGCAGTCTGCAGTGTTTCGTTCG
>NC_068996.1:46285866-46288227 GCF_001194135.2 Octopus bimaculoides | reverse complement strand
TAAATAAAAGAAATTTTATTTAACAAACTGTGACGCTAAAGACCGAGGTTACCGTGGTCTTTTCGTAGGTTTTTCTTTCCACGGATAACCTCCCCATTTATTGGGAATTTTTTGTATTATTTCGTATTTTTTGTAAATACCCCAAACGTTTTGCGATGTTTTTTTTTTCATCGTTGTCCCCACTTTTTTTTTTTTTCTGCTTTGTTTTCGACCCCCTCGAAAAGAAAAACTCTACATTTGTATTTTGTCCCCTCTGTGTTGAGCCCTGTGTGGCTAATAAAGAAACCTATCTATCTATCTACTTGTATGTCTGTTTGCTTATCTATCTATCTGTTTGTCTATGCATATATTCATAAATACATACATACATACATACATACAAACAAACGTTGAAGTATATGGAATCAATGAATGAGTGTGCTCAATACGTGCTGTAGAGTATATGTTGTTTAAACTGAATTTTTCTCTCGACCTGAGTTTCACGTCACTGCAGTTGTCAGGTGAGAGTTATTTGCGACATGGTGTTTTGTGGTATATATTTTCATATTCGTTGGTGTGGTCACATACTTAGAGCTTGTGCATTGGTTTTTATTGAGAGTTTGCTGATGAGCTGTTACTTTTCTGCATCTTCATTGGTCGTTTTCCAATGAAGGAATGTATTTCTAATTTACTTATTCATTCTAGATTTTTCAATCTAGTTAAAAGTGATTTTACTAAGCATTGTGTTTTGCAAATGTCAGGAGATTTTCAAAGTTGTTTGTTTGGGAGTTTAACGGCAAAATTAAGTAAGGATGGTTGTATTGCAAAAGATGTTTCATGGCCGAGTAATGTTGGTGTAACCCTTAGAAAGTGTGTGTGTGTGTCCATTTAGTTTTAATAGTCGGGAAAAAGAGTACTCAGCACCATATTGGAGATTAATATTTTACTTTTGGTATAGTCAATTACTTGCCTGAAGATCCTGCGCACATTCAAGTGAAACTCAGTCAAAAGAGACTGACTCGACCAAAAATAATATATCATATATCGTTGCTCTTATGCAAAAGTGTCGTAAGTCCAAAACGTTTCTTTTTCAGAAGACGAAAAAATAGTTTCACCCTTCCACTTCTTTTTACATTAGCAACAGTTTCAGCTTAACAATTATGTTGGTTGCATAAAATCCTAACTCCATGCATGTGTGATATTTTCAGTCAGAAATATTGTTGCAAAACTGTCGTATGTGGGACTTACTACACTTTTGAAAAATGTTAAACCGTTGTACCACACGTGGACAATTTTTGATATCTTGGCATCTGAAGCAACTGGAAATACGATAGTTTGACCAAAAACAACCGGCTATTGTAAGCAAAATTAAATATTGAAAAAATGTATTTTGACATATGACAGTTTAGCATAATAGCAACAATACACATACACACACACACACACACACACACACACACACAAGGTCTGATCAATAAATATCCGGACTGTTGCCATAGTAACGAAGCTAAAGCACGCAGAGTAAAGCCGTTTGGCACAGATTGACCTTGAACTCTGCTGTGCATGTGCATTAAGTTTTAACGTTTTAACTCACTTCCACTGTTTACAGCAGTGCTTGGAAGGAAGGTGTGTAGCGTGTAATCGTCGCATTAACCATGACAGAGAATGTTGTCATTGCGACACCGGCTCAGAGGCCGATGCAAAATTACAGAAAGTGTATTGACAGGAGTGTATTAGTCGCATACAAGTGTACGAGTGGTTCAGACGTTTCCAAGAATGCCGAAAAAATGTCAATATTGACGAACGTTCAGGGAGACACGCAATCGGCAGAACTGAGAAAAACATCGCAGATGTGCGTGCAGCTGCGAGGGGAAATCGTCGAATCACCATCTGTGAGTTATCAGAGGATGTGCAGATTAGTTACGGTTCAGTTCAGTTGATTATCACTGAAGATTTGGGTATGAGACGCGTGTCTGCCAAGTTTGTGCCAAAACTACTTTTAGCTGACCAAAAAGACATTCGGGTTTCAGTTGCACAAGATCTCCTTGATTATGTTGAGAACAATGAAAACCTTTTGGAAACTTTGCGTAGGCCTCTGAGCAGGTATCGCCAAGCTTTTGATAAAATTTGATGTAGATTCTCAGCTCAGCTTTCTCTGTCAAAGTCAATGCGATGATCACACGCTACACACGTTCCTTCCAAGCACTGCTGTGAACAGTGGAAGTGAGCTAGAACGTTAAAACTTAGTGCGCATGCATACCAGAGTTCAAGGTCAATCTGTGCCAAGCGGCTTTACTCTGCATGCTTTAGCTTCGTTACTATGGCAAGAGTCCGAGTACTTATTGATCAGACCTTGTACACACACACGCGCATATATATATA
>NC_068996.1:46281818-46285758 GCF_001194135.2 Octopus bimaculoides | reverse complement strand
TATATATACATACAATGGAGGGGTTGCCGAAAAGTTCCTGGCTTTGGGTAAAAGAAAATACAGAAGGATCAGTTTATTATTCTATTCAACATATTCCCCTCACACTTATTGCAGCAGTCCTTTAGTTTTTCTAAGCCCTGTAAATGAACTCGGAAGTTTGGACTTCCAACCACGCGTTCCGTGATATTCTTAAAGTCAGGAACTTTTCAGCACCCCCTCGTGTGTGTGTATATACATGAGGGGGCGCGGAAAAATTTTTGGCTTTGGGTAAAGGAAAATACAAGAGGATCAGTTAATAATGATTTTATTCAACGCATTCTCCTCTCAGATTCACACACTTATTGCAGCGGGCCTTCAGTTTTTCTAAGCCCTGTAAAAAATCTCGGAAGGTTTGGCCTCCAATCTGACTTTTCGCGGGGAACATTTCAGTACCCACTCGTACATGCAAACAAACAATGATTGACTTCTAAAAGATAAAATAATGCAAGGTTATTCCGAGAAATGTAGAGAAGTGAAACAGAAAATTTATGTCAAAAATGAAATGTTTTAATGTGGTTAAATCTAATGTTGATATAACTCAGTTCATAGCAAACGAAGAAAGCAACAGAGAGTGAACAAACCGCCAAATCGCTAATAGCTATCTATATCGCCGAACATTACACTCCCTTTGCAAACATCTGATATGATACAAGGGGCATTTCCGGACAAAATGCATACAATGAAAAATTATCAATGAAACGAACAAAACATTCTAACCATTCATGAAAAGCTGTTTCATTCAGGATGGAATAAACTATTCATGAAAAGGATTGTAATGACAGATATTTGTAAAACACAAAGGTTTTCTAACATAATAGATGCTAGTACATAAATACTATCGTTATAATAGATGATAGTATTTATGTTACATAAATTTTAGTTACCGCCGTTAGATATAGAAATTAATGTAATTTGAACAAGCAGGATGTTGGAGAACCATTGTTATATACCGGGGTTGGCAAAAATGGAACAGCTCCTGGCTTATACAAAAGCTTTCAAATCTGTGTTTCGAGAAAATAAAAGTACAAGATTCACAAAAGTTAATTGTTCTTCCATGACGGATACCAAAAATGGGATTCAGAAATTATTGAACATTGACGCGTTTTCTCTGTCTGTAAATCGTTCGTTGAGTTAAAAATTATTTCTAATTTTAGCACAAGGCCAGCAATTTCAAGGGGAGGAGCAAGTCGATTACATCGACAACAGTATTTGTGCAGTGCTTCATTTATCGACCACGAAAGGATGAAAAGCAAAGTCAAATACGGTGGGATTCGAACTCTGGACGTAAGGTGTCAGAAGGAATGTCGCTAAGTGTTTGTCTGACGTGCAGACGATTCTGCCAGCCTGCCACCATCCGATGTGCTGACAATGTTGTCAGCGAATGATCTTCGTTTTCAGTGAAGCTTTCTCAAATAATACGCAGAATGGTTAAATAGGTTTGGATACTTTTAACCTTTTATCTTTTAGTTGCTTCAGTCGCCTGACTGCGGCCATGCTGGTGCATCGCCTTGGTCTCTTTTGCCGAACCGCTAAGGTATAGGGACGTTGAGGTACAGGGATAGGATCTTTTTTAAAACGGGGGCCACATTTTTCATTAATGTTTTACGTAGTGTTTTTGGTACGGAAAGACTTTCAAACTTCGTATACTTATCTATTTTGTGTTATAGAACAGAAAAATATTTTTGTATTCGAATTTATTTCATGTAAAAAATTGTGTTATTTCGATAATTTCAACCAATCACTGACGTCCATTCAGCCGATATACATTAAGTGCCGACTACATAAACAAACGATTCTTCGTTTTATTTGCTTTTTTCATTTTAAATTTGCTTTAACCCTAACCCTAACCCTAACCCTAGGGTTAGGGTTAGGGTTAGGATTAATTGTTTCAGAATCGTTTGTTTATGTAGTCGGCACTTAATGTATATCGGCTGAATGGACGTCAGTGATTGGTTGAAATTACAGAAATACGACAACTTTAACATGGAATAATTTATGGATTTCTTTTTTTTTAAAGAAGACTAAGAGAAAAAAGATGTTTTATATGACACATTCTACCAGTGTTCCAAGTTTCAAAGTGTTTCGTTAATGAAAAATGTGGCCCCCGTTTTAAAAAAGATCCCAGGGGGATATGCACCAACATCAGTTGTCAAGAGGTGGGTGGAAGACAGATACAGACACAGTGACACGCACACACGCACACACACACATGAGTGTGTGTGTGCGTGTGTGCGTGTGTGTGCGAATGTGTGTGTATGTCTTTACTCCTCAGCCCTGTTTGACAACCGGTGTTGGTTTGTTTACAACTTCCAAGTTCGGCAAAAGTGACTGAGAGGATAAGCACCAGGCTTTAGGGTCGATTCATTCTTCAAGGTGGTGCCCCAGCAAGGCCACAGTCCAATGACAAACAAATGAAAAATAAAAGATATATTGGGTTGATTTGTTAAAGTAAAACCCTTCAAGGTGGTGCCCCAGCATGGCCACAGTCCAATGACTGAAACAAGTAAAAGATAAAAGATATACTGGGATTGATTTGCTCAACTAAACACCTTCAAGGTGGTGCCCCAGCATGGCCACAGTCCAATGAGTGAAACAATTAAAAGATAAAAGATATACTGGGATTGATTTGTTCAACTAAAACCTTTTAAGATGGTGCCCCAGCATGGCCACAGAGCAATGACTGAAACAAGTAAAAGATAAAAGATATACTGGGATTGATTTGTTCAACTAAAACCCTTCAAGGTGGTGCCCCAGCATGGCCACAGTGCAATGACTGAAACAAGTAAAAGATAAAAGATATACTGGGATTGATTTGTTCAACTAAACACCTTCAAGGTGGTGCCCCAGCATGGCCACAGTCCAATGAGTGAAACAAGTAAAAGATAAAAGATATCACAATGTCTACAACAAAAATGAATACCTTCGATTGAGAAGTGGGGAAAATATTTTGTTCTTCGTAGTCAACAATTTCTGGAACCGAGGGTTGTGCTGCAACGAAGGGACTTTGTCTATTTAAAGACTTGTTGTCTAAGTCCACGCACAAGCTGCGCTCCTAGCGTCCTCAGCCACGTCTTTGCTTTTCTTCATTTCTCTTCACTTCTTACTGTGATTACGCGTACGTATGCTTATACAACCCCTTTCTACGTTCGTACCTCTGGAGGTTTTGATAATAAGAGTTGAAATTTCTGAAAGCTGATTGTCTGATATTCAGGACACTTCGCCAGGTCTATGTGTGGTCTGCTTCTAGTTACTGAGCCTGTAAGGTTTGGATTCTAGGCCTCGTCACAGTTGTCGGCCTCTGGTGAGCTTGGGAGAAAGAGCAAACGAAAATAACATATTTCGTTTTTGGATTTGGTTTGCAAGATTTTTTATGTGATTTCGTGTGTTGAAGCATATTCTGTTGAGTCTGGGGAGAGTCATTTTCTTATTGTGCCTTAAAATTTAACACACTCACCGGTAAAATTTCCACTTATTTTTCTTTTTATTTTCCTAAAATTTTCGTTGCGTCTTGCAACCTTATCAACAGTCTTTTAGGAAAATAAAAATAAGAAATAAGTGGAAATTTTACCGGTGTGTGTGTTAAATTTTAAGGCACAATAAGAAAATGACTCTCCCCAGACACAACAGAAAATAACATAGCTGTAGCCAAAACTAGTTAACGATACGACCATATGACAAGAAATTGACATGCAAAGTTTTAAAAATGCACTGAAAATATATAAATAACCAAAAATGAAATAAATAAAATATTGTTTATATTTAGAGTTAATGTGTGCAAAAGTGTTTTGAAAAATGAAACACGCAATGAGAGAGAGAGAGAGAGAGAGAGAGAGAGAGAGAGAGGGGGGGAGAAAGAAAAAGAGAGAGAGAGAGAGAGAGAGAGAGAGAGAAGCTCATGTCT
>NC_068996.1:46279165-46281808 GCF_001194135.2 Octopus bimaculoides | reverse complement strand
GAGAGAGAGAGAGAGAGAGAGAGAGAGAGAGAGGGGGGGAGAAAGAAAAAGAGAGAGAGAGAGAGAGAGAGAGAGAGAGAAGCTCATGTCTGTTTTACTTAAAATTCAGTGGTGTTTGCAATTTGTTTGTGCTGAAGAAAACTGTAAGAGATGTTGGATGCACTGAGCCATTTAAACCCACGAGTGGGGTGCTGAAAAGTTCCTGGTTTTAAGGGTGTCGCGAAAGGCCTGGTTGGAGGTCCGACCTTTCGTGTTTTTTTTACAAGGCTTATAAAAGCTAAAGGACTACTGCAATAAGTGTGTGAATCTGAGAGGGGAATATGTTGAATAGAATAATAATTAACTGATCCTTCTGTATTTTCTTTTATTCAAAGACAGGAAATTTTTAGCATTCCCTCGTAGTTGTATTTTGTGTGCTTGGGATCAGCACCCGCCCCGTAGTTTGTATTTTGTGTACTTGAGATCGCCCCGAAAGTAGGGAACCCAAACGAACATTATCGGCACCTCATGCTTAAAAAAAAAAAAAAATAGCTAAGGTAAGAAAGCAGCGGAAATCTGCAGGAATATAGGTGATGTATACGGAGAAGATGCTGTTACGGAAACGTGTGTGCCAGAAGTAATTTTTTTAAGATTTCGATCTGGAAGTTCTTTGGTTCAAGATGCACCTCGCTCAACGACAAAGTGAGGAAGTTAGTCGATACCAAACCCCGTTATACGACTAGGGTGATCGCAGATATTCTCCAAATATCCAACTCGAGTATTGAAAACTATCTGCATCAACTTGGTTTCTTCAGCAAGTTCGATGTTTGGATTGCACATCGCTTGAATGAAGCTAACCTCAACCAACAGATTTCCATCTACTATTCATCGTAGAAAACGTGAAGAAAACTATCTTACTTTGAAGAGAAAGGTGACAAAGAACCAAAAAGGATCATCATTTTTCTTTCTTTCTTTCTTTCTTTCTTTCTTTCTTTCTTTCTTTCTTTCTTTCTTTCTTTCTTTCTTTCTTTCCTTCCTTCCTTCCTTCCTTCCTTCCTTCCTTCCTTCCTTCCTTCCTTCCTTCCTCGTTTCTTTCCTTTATTGTTTATTTATATACTTATTTCTTTAAGCCGACACTTTCAGCGGTGTTCGCTTTTGATGTTGTCACATAGTACGAAACAAACCTACAATTTAAACCCAGAATGAATATGTAAGAACATTAAAATTAATTTCATACACAGAGTAGTTATAAACCGTTGGCTTTGAATCGATTGAACTAGTTTCGATCGTCGTTGTGATTCTCTTTAGCCATAAATCCTTCTCTTGCAATTTACAGGTTTCAAATTTTGGCACAGGGCCAGCAGATTTTGAGGAGAGGAGAAGTGGATTACATCGATCCACAGTTTTTACCTGGTACTTATTTTATTGACTCCAGAAGGATGAAAGGCAAAAATCTATCTCGACGGAATTTGAAATTAGAAAATAAAAAAACGGACGAAATTACGCTAAGCATTTTGTTCGGAGTGTTAACGATTTTGCCAACAAGTCACCTGAAAAATAATTACGATAATAATAATGATGATGATGATGATGATGATGATGATGATGATGATGATAATAATATACATTAGAAACTATGCCAACACATCTACACTGGAAGCTATGCCAACATATAAACACTGGAAGCTATGTGAACAATGTGGAATGACAATAAGAAAAGATGGTATAGGCACACGCCAGGAAAGATCACAGAAAATGAGAAAGCAACCATACTCTGGGATATGCTAATACACACAGATAGAGAAATTAAGGCCAATATGCCAGATATAGTTGTCAGAGATCATGAAGAAAAAAAATGCTTTCTAATTGATGTATCAATACCAGCAGATGACAATATTTTTCTAAAAGAAACGGAGAAACTTTCAAAGTACAAAGACCTGGAAATAGAGGTAACTCGAATGTGGAATCTAAAAACAGAAACAATTCTTATTGTAGTAGGCGCATTAGGTATGATAAAAAAATATTCAGACAAATACATAACAAAAACACCAGGACTTACAAATATATATAACATACAGAAAATTGCACTACTGGGCACTGCACACATCCTACGCAAAACACTTTCAATACAGTAACCATAAGAGCATCACAGCAAACCACAGCACATACCCAAGGCACACAGAGCTGCACTCGGTAGTGAAGTGATACTGAATAACAAAAGCAACAACAACAACAACAACAACAACAATGATAATGATAATAATAATAATAATAATAATAATAATAATAATAATAATAATAATAATAATAATGATAATAATAATCCTTTGTACTATAGGCACAAGGCCTGAAATTTGAGGGGAGAGTGAAGTCGATTACATCGACCCAGTGTTGAGCTGGTACTTTATTGACCCCGAAAGGATGATTGGCAAAGTCAACGTCGGTGGAATTTGAACTCAGAACGTACAGATGGACGAAATGCCGCACATCGCAGCGTAAATCGGAACTGAAATAAATTTCAGCAGTAGAAAGCCGCATTGTAGGTCAAATAAAAGTGCAAACACATTCCTTCTATGCAAGCCATCACCTTTATCATCATCGTCGTCGTCGTCTTCATCGTCGTCGTCGTCTTCATCGTCGTCGTCGTCTTCATCGTCGTCGTCG
>NC_068996.1:46265174-46272743 GCF_001194135.2 Octopus bimaculoides | reverse complement strand
TCCCCCTCCCAAAAAGAAAAGCTCTACATTGTATTTGTCCCATCTTCGTTGAGCCCTGTGTGGCTAATAAAAGAAATGTATCTATCTATCTATCTATCTATCTACCTGTCTATCTGTCTGTCTATTTATCTATCTATCTATCTATCTATCTATCTATCTATCTATCTATCTATCTATCTATCTATCTATCTATCTATCTGTTTGTCTTTCTGTTTGCCTGTCTGCATACCTGCCCATCTGTCTGTCTGTCTGTCCGTCCGTCTGTCCGTCCGTCCGTCCATCCATCCATCCATCTACATTACATGAAATTTCCTTATTAGTAGTTGTTGACCGGTGATAAAACTGGCTGATCTGGTTAAATCAACTTAAAACAACTTTGAAAATGTAAAAAAAAAAAAAAATGTTGCTGTTTCTACTACTACTACTACTACTACTACTACTACTACTACTACTACTACTACTACTACTACTACTACTACTACTACTACTACTACTACTACTACTACTACTACGACGACGACGACGACGACGACGACGACGACGACGACGACGACACAAGCAACAAAGACAACGAAAGGACGATTATGATGATGGTGATCATGATGACGGCGATAAGCCTTGCTTTCTGAGCAGATTTCTCAGCACTATCATCATCCCTTCATAGCCAGCCTATGAATCTTTCAACCCACCCTCGTTACTGCTAACATATTTATTTATTTATTTATTTATTTTACATATCTTTTCAAATATTAGATCCAGATCTTGTTCTTTATGTAAGTAATAATTTGCATATTACGTCATTGCTAGGTCGCGAGGGTTATATTCAAGAATGCAAGAATGTATGTATGTATGTGTGTTTATGTATGTATGTATGTATGTATGTATGTATGTATGTACGTATGCATATATATATATATATATATATATATATGTATATATATATGTACGTATGCGTGTAAGTTTTTACGTTTAGTTTTGTGTATGTATTCTCATGCATATAGTTGCATGTCTAGACATGCTCATATATATTTAAATGATAAAGTTGTAGAAAGTTTTACAGATTTTTACAGTTCCAGTGATGGACGGCAGTCCTCGAATTAGCTTTCTCATTTCTGGTTTTGAGAAGCCTAATTTCTCAAGATAGGTATTTAGACAGTGTTATTTATCCCAGAGCCCCAATAATTACAGGTATAAACCTGAACTTATAATCTGGATAGCGTAACTGCAAGTTTCTCAGTAGTTCATCATAGGTGTTCCCTTTTTCACTGATCTTTAGCTTTATGCTAACATCCGCTGGGCAGCTAATTTCCACAACTATGCACAGTTTCTCTTCTCTATCCCAAATCATTATATCAGGTCTTTTGTGCTTACATTTTATTGATAACTTCATTGGTACATTCCACCATATTCCTTTTTATTATGAGTGGCTATGGCTTCTACCATATTGTGGGTTCTTATTTCTTTCTCCCCGGAGTTATCCTTTCGGCGGATCTCGTTATACAGGGTACTAGCTACATATCATGTTTCATCGGTGATGACGTTTTCGGACAACTGTTTATAATGTGGGTTATATCTTCGGTGTTAACTCCACAAAGCCTGCATCGGTTGTCACATTTTACCACTTTTCCTGCATCTCTGTCCCTTTTGTGCATCAGTATTTGGTTGATATTTCCTGTTCCTGGATTGCAAACGCATACCTTCAAAGTGGGAGACAGTAATCCGGATGTTGGTTCATGATAGACTGCTTTGATGATTAATGTTAGTATCATCTCGGAGCTTTCTACTTATATATCTAACATATCTAACATATCCATTCATGGTCTTCTTATCATATATGCTTATCCCTTCATCTGATGATATGTAGAGTCGTGCAACTTCTTTGGGCATGTATTCTAGGTTATTAGACAAGGAAGCTGCTCAAAGAGCTGCCTTCCAAGTCTTATGATGTTAGCTTCCTGTGTGCAAACTTGGTCGACGGAAGCACTTCGACACTTGGTGGTTAAAATATGCTACTGAAAGGATATGATACGACATTCAAGGGCATTCTGGATCGATGTTAAGCCTCTTCCGCCTTGTTTTCGTTTTAGTTAGAGGCGGTCTACGCCACTGTTTATGTGGAAATTATGTGTGCTTGTTAGTATTTTTCGGGTTTTCACATCAATGGCTCAGATCAAGCAGCCCAAATGTTGGTATGAGTATTGGCACTGAAAACACATTGTGAGTCACTGTTTCATTGAATGCAGAGAGTTCCGAGGTCCAAATTTTCTTTATTCGGCTGTAATATTCTTTAGTGACACGTTTTTGTTACAAGCACCATAGCAAAATATGTTTTCATCCACTCCTAGATATTTGTAACATTCCTAATCAGATATAGGGGAAACAGTCAAATTATTGATGGAGATGTTGCTAGTCTGGTTTACATTTATCCTGACCAAATTCCAACCATATATATTTTGAGGATATTGTAACAAGGTCAAGGCTCTTTTCATCTTGTGCATATTTTTTGCATATAGTTTCAAGTCATCCACAAAGAAACTGTGTAATTCTGGTATTTCTGTTTCCTTACGAACCAGTGAGATATCCCTCAAACCTCCTTAACATAAATGATAAGGAGTTTACAAAAAGTATAAACGACATCACAAAGAGGTTGTCTCCTTGGAATATGTTCACTGCTCCTCCTCTCATGTCTCTGTATACTGTTGCCTGGAATCTATTCCACTTGACGGACAGATTAAAATTTTTTTCTTTTTAACTAAGTACTTTGAAACTTCGGATACTGGTAGAATGTGTCACATAGAACAGGGTTTACTCTTAACGCTTTTGACAAAATTTTGTATTTTAGAAGTAATTTCATGTTAAAGTTGTCGTATTTGGGTAATTTTAACCAACCAATGACGTGTATTCAGCTGAAGAAAATTACTGCTGCTGTTTGAGAACAACAATTTCTGGATCCATTGACAAAACGATGAATGTTCAACGTCAGAAAAATTTAAACTGAAAATCATTCTACCAGTATCCAATGTTCCAAGGTGTTTAGTTAAAAAAAAAAGATTTAATCTGTTCGTCAAATGGAATAGATCCGCTGCCTGGTTCCGGTTGAATTTTATGTCTATTGTTCTTCTCTCGGTTATTCTCTTCCGATGTCGTAGTTTCTCACTGACCGCTTTTAGCTCCTGCTTAAGAGTGATCAGTTCGCAAGTGAGTGTCCCCTTTTTGCCCTCTCCAAACATCACTTCTATCTCTTTCTTCACTTATTGTTGGTGAGATGTAAAGTGATTTGGTTGTTTGCCACGCATTAGACATCATCACATAGCTGATGGTCTTCCGTAAACCAGTTATCTTTTTCTCTGTCTTCAAAACCCACGATGGTACTTTCTTTGTTGCTCCGGTTTCGCTCACTTATTGAATGTCGCTCATGTACTGCTTTGTAGTGGTAGCCAGAGCATATAAATAGGCATTAATCTGCCAGAACGAGGGTTCGCTACACTGCTGTAAATACTCCTCTCCAATTCGTTAACAACTTTTAACATCGTATCTGGTGTTTTTTCCCCCTTACTTTGGTAGAGAATACTCTCTCCTTGAGAGAGTACTTCAAAGTCAAAGTTATTTTTCCTCGGAAAATTACAGTAAGGGCACATTTCACCAATATATAATCCTGACTACTACTACTACTACTACTACTACTACTACTACTACTACTACTACTACTACTATAATTGTTGTGGTTGTGCACACACATACACATGCGCGCGCACACACACATAAACCCTTAGCTAGATCGTTTTATTCTTTTACTTGCTTTATTCATTTGACTGCGGCCATGCTGGAGCGCCGCCTTTTACTCGAACAAATCTCCACCCCAGAACATATTCTTTGTAAGCCTAGTACTTATTCTATCGGTCTCTTTTGTTGAACTGCACAGATATTATAATAATATTTTCGACTCTAGGCACAAAGCCTGAAATTTTGGGGGAGGGGACCAGTCGATTAGATCGACCCCAGTATGCAACTGGTACTTAATTCATCGACCCCGAAAGGATGAAAGGCAAAGTCCGCCTCGGCGGAATTTGAACTCAGAACGTAAAGACAGACAAAATACCGCTAAGCATTTCGCCCGGCTTGCTAACATTTCCTATTTCTTTACTGCCCACAAGGGGCTAAACAGAGTGGGGACAAACAAGGACACACAAAGGGATTAAGTCGATTGCATCGACCCCAGTGCGTAACTGGTACTTAATTTATCGACCCCCGAGAGGATGAAAGGCAAAGCTGACTGCGGCGGAATTTGATCTCAGAACGTAAAGACAGACGAAATACCGCTAAGCGTTTCACCTGGCGTGCTAACGTTTCTGCCAGCTCACCGCCTTACAGGTATTATAATAATGCCACTCCAATCAAAATTCGTTCAAGGATTCACATAAGATAACGTAATTAATGATTTCAAATTTTGGCACAACGCCAGCAATTTCGGGGGAGGGGGTTAGACGATTACATCGATGCCAGTGCTCAACTAGTACTTATTTCATCGACCCTGAAGGGATGAAGGGCAATGTAGACCCTTAGCGCAAATTTAACTCAGAACGCGAAGACGGACTAAATGCTGCCAAGCATATTTCCCCAGCGTGCTAACGATTCTGTCAGCTCACTGCCCTACTTAATGTAACTAATTAAGATAATGATATTTAGTGTGTGGGAGAACAGGAAGCTGTGTCATTCATGTATTTTTCAATAGAGAACAGACCACTCAATAAAGAATCAAAAAGGAAAACAAATTGATGACTCAGTTCAATGTATGTATGTATGTATGTATGTATGTATGTATGTATGTATGTATGTATGTATGTATGTATGTATATGTATGTGTGTGTGTGCGTGCGTACGTGTGTGTGTGTGTGAATACGCCCAAAGTTTCTGAGAAATTAATGATGACGTAATTGTTTGATATTATTATTGTTAAAAAAACGAAGCATTATTAGCGAACATCCTCAATATAATCGCTTATTTCTTCTCTTATGTCATTTGCGCCTATCCTTTAAACGCTGTTTCTAGTTTAGTTTCGTACATGATCAAGACTCACAATATCTATTTTATTATTTGAGGTTTGCTGCTTCCTGTACGTCTCTAACGACCTTGGAGAGGTCCTTCGTTGACTCATATGTCTCTATCGTTCTCTTTCTTTTTTCTTCTTCTTCTTCTTCTTCTTCTTCTTCTTCTTCTTCTTCTTCTGTAGTACTCAGTGTGGAGGCGCAATGGTCCAGTGGTTAGGGCAGCGGACTCGCGGTCATAGGATCGCGGTTTCGATTCCCAGACCAGACGTTGTGAGTGTTTATTGAGCGAAAACACCTAAAGCTCCACGAGGCTCCGGCAGGGGATGGTGGCGAACCCTGCTGTACTCCTCCACCACAACTTTCTCTCACTCTTACTTCCTGTTTCTGTTGTGCCTGTAATTCAAAGGGTCAGCCTTGTCACACTCTGTGTCACGCTGAATATTCCCGAGAACTACGTTAAGGGTACACGTGTCTGTGGAGTGCTCAGCCACTTGCACGTTAATTTCACGAGCAGGCTGTTCCGTTGATCGGATCGAGTGGAACCCTCGTCGTAGTAAGCGACGAAGTGCCAACAGGTAGTACTCAATGGTGATAAGGCGACACGTTTTACGTCATCTCAACCATTCTCTCTTAAACGCAAGCAAATTCTTGAATATGAAGCAACGTGAAGGCCCCTACGAATGTGTGTGTGTACATGTACGTGTGAATGTGTATATGCGTGTGAAAGAGAAAAACAGTTAGACAGAAAGGCTTCTACGTCTGTGTGTGCATGTGAAAGAAGCCTCTGCGTGTCTGTGTTTGTGTGTATGTTTGTGTGCGTGTATAGGTTTGTTGTGCGGATGTATGTGTATGTGAAAGAGATACAGAGGTCTCAACGTGTATGTATGCTTGTGTGCGTATGAGAGAAGCCCCTACATGTATGTTAGTGGAAGTGTGTGTGAGCGCGCGTGTGCATGCGTGTGTGAGCGCACGTGTGCATGTGTGTGTGCATGTGTGTGTGCATGTGTGTGCGCATGTGTGCGTGCTTGTGTGTGTGCATGTGTGCGCGCATGTGTGCGTGTGTGTGTGTGAGTGAGTGTGTGTGTGAGTGTGTGTGTGTGTGTGTGTGTGTGTGTGTGTGTGTGTGTGTGTGTGTGTGTGTGTGTGTGTGTGTGTGTGGTCCTCAACCTGCAACAAATAGCGGTAGTGAATATTCCTCTCCAAACACACCGTATCGTTTTCTGTTTAAAAAAGGAAGAATAAATTAGATAATGTAGACATAAACACATCTCAACAACGAGTATAACTCACCAACGAATACAATGACGATGCTACCTCACACCACTAACAACTTCCAATTTAAATTTCTGCACATCAACAGTCTCATCATCACATGAATACATTTACTAAGTATAACAAAGCCTCAAATTAAGAGTCAGTATGGTAATTAGACTCAGAAAAAGTGGACACATTAAATAACATGTGTGACGAAGGTTAGGATAATCGTGGCTGTAACACCTTTGGTTATGGAGAAGTTCCATTATTTTTATGGAAGATCATCAACTCTTCAAATCGCTCCAGCTCAACAAGTAAACAGGTGTTTTCAACATTTTCATGCAAAAATAAACATTGCTTCAGAAACCAGCGCAATTTTTAAAACCTAACGGAATGCTTCAGTCTTTCTCTATGTACGTGAAGCTGGTTAATCTATGGAATCATGTCCTAATACTAGAAAAAAGGAAACACTCTTTCTTATACAATCAACTGGCAGCTCTAAACTTCTCTAACTTCGAATATCTCAACGGCCGTCAACAACTATTTCCTTCACCACTTTAAATTTCTCATTCTTTTCTGATTTATTCACTGACCATCTGAAGAGCTTCCGGGCTGCCAGATCTACCATAGCCTTACTCTCTCACAGAGATCGAATTGATAGTGTCTCATTAGATCGTCGGGCACACATACATACATACACACATACATACATACATACGTACATACAAACATACGTACATACATACATACATACAGAGGTCCTTCAGTTTTTCTAAGCCTTGTAAAATATTGCGGAAGGTTGGGTCTCCAGCCAGGATTTCGCCATGCTCTTACAGCCAGGAATTTTTCAAGAACCCCTCATACATACATACATACATACATGCATTCATACACACATACATACATACATACATACATGCATACATACATACATACATACATACATACATACATACATACATACATGCATACATACATACATACATACATACATACATACATACATACATATATTTGATTAATGACCCTTCAGTACTATAATGTGTACTAGCAGAACCCGTGAATATTTCACAGAATTAACAGTAAACCTATTGGGTTATTCCTGAAAACTTTATCCTAAAAACCTGAAAGCGTCGCCTGTTTTGTGTCTATATCAAAAGATAGTTGTTCATCTGCTAATCATAGAAAACTGAAGGAAATTGGAATACGATGATTATTAAAATACACTTTATATATATATATATATATATATATATATATATATATA
>NC_068996.1:46263649-46264757 GCF_001194135.2 Octopus bimaculoides | reverse complement strand
TATATACTTTATGTACAATTTTATAGACTTAATACACAGCACTCATAAAAATAAATATTCACTCTTATTTTTCCATTTTCCCCATAAACAGAAAAAAATACATTTTAAAATTTACATGGTCACAATTTCATATCTAGAAAACAAAAGCTTCATAACTTCATATGTGAAATATAAGGGGCACAATTTCATGGGGTTAAAAATTCAATGCAACATGGCATACTCTGAAAACCACATTGTTGGTAACTTATAAGCCAAAGCAATGGTCAGAGCCAAAATACGTTTCGAGTTGCATACACCTTTCAATCCAATACTTCTTTGCAGACTATGTTCTTCGTTTAACTTCTCACTCTTTATTTCCGTTGTTTGTCAGCGTTAATGACTTTAACCCTCACATCAGATAATTTGCGAGCCCTTGAGAATGCAACATATAGCTGACCATAGCCGAATACAGATTCAGGCAAGAACAGCCCCACTTTATCAAATGTCTATCATTGTGATAGGCGAATGGGAAACTGGTTCCTTTCTAAAATGAATACATTCGCTGCTTTCTTCCAAGGAATCTTAGCTTAGTTTTTCCTTGAGGCTGGGCAGATTGGAACAATCTCGCGTATAACCAGCCGAAATTGCAAAGATAATCTAGAACTCGACTGAGGAAAGAAAAATCCGAATGACCCGTCCTTGTTTTCTTTGTATCGTCCGTCTGGATGTTTTGTTGTTGCTTTTTTGTATCACCTAACTGTCTGGATGTTTTGCGTTCCGTTAAAAAAACTTCGTTTTTTTGTGCTTTGCTTATGTTCCCGTTCCTTTTTTGTCCGGATTTTTTTGATGTCCTGTACCCGGATATGCATCTATATATACATGTAGATGTAGGTATGTACATATGTATATATATATGTAGATGTATACATGTAGATGTAGGTATGTACATATGTATGTATCTATATAGGTATGTACTATGTATGTATGTATGCATATGCTCACATATCATTTGTATTATTATATTATCGAACGCCACGCGTCCATTTGCAAGTAAGTTTTAACTTTATATTTCTGACGCGCACTCTATCTATCTATCTATCTATCTATCTATCTATCTATCTATCTATCT
>NC_068996.1:46257423-46261468 GCF_001194135.2 Octopus bimaculoides | reverse complement strand
CAGACACAAACATATACACACATACAAATATATATATATATGACGGGCTTCTTTCAGTTTCCATCTACCAAATCCACTCACAAGGCTTTGGTCGGCCCGAGGCTATAGTAGAAGACACTTGCCCACGGTGCCACGCAGTGGGACTAAACCCAGAACCATGCGGTTGGTAAGCAAGCTACTTATCACACAGCCACTCCTATGCCCGTAACCTAGCGGTTCGACCAAAGAGACCGCTATAATAAGTGCTAGGCTTACAAAGAATAAGTCCTGAGGTCGATTTGTTCGACCAAAAGTGGTGCTCCAGCATGGCCGCAGTCAAATGACTGAAACAAGTAAAAGAATAAAAGAATGAAAGATTATATCTACTCACCATGCATAGACAGCACACACGAAAGCATTACACACATATACACATATATACACCCATACATACACGAACTTGTGTGTGTGCCTATCTATCTATCTATCTATCTATCTATCTATCTATCTATCTATCTATCTATCTATCTATCTATCTACCTACCTATCTAATCTATCTATCTGTCTATATATCTATCTATCTATCTGTCTGTCTGCCTGCCTGTCTGTCTGTCTGTCTATCTATCTATCTATCTATCTACACATATTACATATAAACGCGTGTGTATAATATAACATATATGTATGTATATCCATCTCTCTGTGTCTTTCTTTGTCTTTATACATACATACACACACACACACACGTACATACATACATACATACATACATACATACATACATACATACATGCACGAAAGAAAACTAACATACACAAAGAAAAGAAAACAATAAACAAAAGGATAAAGAACAATATAATAAAAAACAGGGTCAGAGATAACAACAAAAACGATAATAATGACCACAGCTATGCCGACAAGAAGAAAAGGCATTAGTTGTTTAACAAATGGCGTTTGTCTACTTTGGTACTTCCTGTCTTTGTAACTAAGACTTGCCTCTAAGTCCATGACACCAATTCCGTCATCCGTCTGAATCCGCCCCCCCCCTTTCTTTCCCACCTCTCCATCGAATCCATTTCACCCTGATAGTCTGTTTCATTCTTCTCTTCCTGTCTGTCCCTCTCCTCCTCTTTTTTCCCCGTTCCCACTCTCGCGTCTTCCTCTTTCTCTTTCTCTTTTTCTCTTCCTTCCTTCTTTCTCTCTCACTTCTCATTCTCATGTTATTACTACCTGTCCGTATTACTGACGATTAGGGAATAAATAATAAGCTTTTGTATCATCCATAGGCAAACTGCTACCCGTGGGATTTTCTGAACTGGACGCATAACGAAAAAAAAATGAATTACCTTGGCACTTTTTAGCAGTGCGGCCCGCTTGATGATGAGCTTTGTCTCATGCGTCTGGGTTCATATGGCCCTTGTGGGGTAGGGATCCATAGAAAATTTTGTTGTTAAAACTGATCTTATACTTCTTTCTATAATACACAAAATATTTCAATAATTATTTTCGTAAAATTGCCAATATTTGACTGCATAAATATAATGGGATTTTTTTTTTAACATCGAATGGTTAGTGAGGTCCACCCGAGTAAAATAAGGATCTAAGGGGTCCACAGGTTAAAAATTGGTTGAGAAATACTGTTTTATAGTGCCGAAAGGATCTTTCTGATTTGGCAGGCGCCGTTTTTTTTTTATGTTTTATTTAGTGTGTTTTCTATCGAAACACTTTAAAACTTCGTATACTTGTATATTTTGTCTTATAGAACAGAGAAAAAATTTTATATTCGAAGTTATTTCATGTTAAAAGTTGTCGTATTTCGGCAATTTCAACCAATCACTGACGTCTATTGAGGTGAAAACAATCACTGCTGTGGTTTGTCAACAACATGTTGTGGCGGTGTAATAGGATCTTTCCCTTGAATAAAATTAGTGCCGTTGTTTGTCAACAACAACTATCGGCGGTACTGTTATTTATGACATCGTTCGTGCGTTTGTGCTGGTTTTAGCTTTAGGGTTTTAGGGTTAGGGTTCGGGTTTTAGAGTTAGGGTTACGGTTTTAGGGTTAGGGTTAGGGCTATGAGTATTTTTGCCAAATTTGGTGAAAATCTGTTTAATACACCGCCACAAAATTTTCACAAAACAACCCTAACACTAACTCTAAAACTCGAACCCTAACCCTAAAACCCTAAAGCTAAAACCAGTACAAACGCGCGAACGATGTCATAGATAACAGTGCCACCGATAGTTGTTGTTGCTAAACAACGGCACTAATTTTATTCAAGGGAAAAGATCCCATTACACCGCTAGAACGTGTCGTTTACATTCCACAGCAGTAATCGTTTTCACCTCAATAGACGTCAGTGATTGGTTGAAATTACCGAAATACGACAATTTTAACACGAAATAACTGTAAAAAGATAAAAATTTTTCAATAACACTAAGAGTAAAAGATATTTTATATGACCCATTCTACCAGTGTCCCAAATCAGAAAGATCCGGCCGAAATGCCTACTAGAAAGAGCAACCAAGTGGCTCTCAAACCACCACACGATTGTCTTGATAAAAGGAAGTAGACATAGGGTTACGTTTTCTAAGACATACTTCTAAAAACAATGAAAAAAAGCAAACAAAACAAAAAACAAAACAAAAATAAAACGGGATGGTCACTAACGGAGTGCCTTTGATTATATGTTTGCTGAATTAGAGTTAATCTACAACTAAAGAACAACAACGAGGTCGACAAGGATGAGCCATTTAAAGATTCTTCATTGGGCGATCGATCTGCTAGAAATAACAGCCAAATTATATCTCCTTCAAATTGAAAAAAAAAGAAAGATGGATTGGACAATGTGTTTCAATATAATACACAACTCTACAATAACGGCACCGCCGCCTACATCCACCACCACCACCACCACCACCAACACCACCAATGCCACCACCACCACAACCACCAGCACCACCAGCACCACCACCAACAACAACGCAAAAACAACAATGAATAAACAGTTAAATAAAATTTATGCTTCAGTTGCTTTGCCATTGTTTTTTGTCCACCCGGTAATATTGGATATCAGCAACACAGGAAACGATAATGAAAGAGGGAACATCTTACAAAAACACGTGAAGTAGCGCAGACATGCTTGTGTGGTTAAGAAGTTCGATTCACAAAAACGTGGGGTTTTTTTTTTGGGGGGGGCGGGGTTGTGTCATTGTGCGGCATCCGCAGCAAGTGTTTTCAACAAACTCGGATCGACTAATGCATTCTGAATGAATTTAGTACACATCAATCTGTGTGGAAGCCCATATATGAATGTCACTTCTATTTTTTAATTATTATAAATCTTTCACTGGGGAGGGAGCTGGTTTCCAACAAAGATACAAGGCTCCGTCTTTGGGATGTAGTTATCACAGACAAATTCACATTTGGAACTTGAGAAAAGTCTTGCATATTTTTACTGTTCCCACTCACAGATTGCAGATATATGTATATATATTGTTCGTCTACATTTTGGATAGACATAAAGAAGACGAACGCCATTCCTTCATGTGATCAGCTTGAAAAATTGATACGATATTAAGATATTTTCCCAATTTTCTTAAACATGAAACTAAAGGTAGACTTAATTCAAAAATAAAGAAATTTTATCCATCAATGTAGTGTTGAACACACATTTTCATCGTTCGACATTTACGTAGGTGTGTGTGTATGTGTGTGAGTGTATTTATGTATATACTGGTACTCCGTCTGTTACGACGACGAGGGTTCAAGTTGATCCGATCAATGGAACAGCCTGGCCGAGAAATCGACATGGAAGTGGTTGAACACTCCACAGACACGTGTACCCTTAGCGAAGTCGTCAGGAAAATTCAGCATGACAGAGTGTGACAAGGCTGGCTCTTTTGAATTACCGGTAAAATTCATGTTTACTAACTGAGTGAACTGGAGCAACGTGAAATAAAGTGTCTTGCTCAAGGACAGAACGCGTCGCTGGGAATTGAACTCACGACCTTAAGATCGTGAGTTGATTACCCTAACCACTAAGCCATGAGCCTCACTTTATATA
>NC_068996.1:46250384-46256117 GCF_001194135.2 Octopus bimaculoides | reverse complement strand
TATATATATATAATATATATATACACACACACACACACACATATATACATGAGTGTGTATATATGTATAAGTGTGTGTGTGTGTGTGTGTGTGTGTGTGTGTGTGTGTGTTCTCTGTAGGTGTCTTTGTGTTTCTCTTTTCCACCACCACTTGACAACCGGTGGTAGTTTGTTTAACCCTCGTAACTTAGCGGTTCAGCAGAATAAGTATCTGGCTTCTAAAAAATAAGTACTGGGATCGGTTAAAACCCATCATTCAATTAAAACCCATCAAAGTGATGCTCCGGCATAGCCGCGGTCCAGTGACTGAAACAAGCAAATGAATGTTTTGTTTAAAAGAACATCCGTTTTCGAAATGTGAAAAGCATTTGCGAATCGCATATTCCCAGGGATGAAACGTTAGTTTATAGTTACTCATTCACCTGATACATGAGATGTCGATATACAGAGAGAGCATTCTTCTCTATGGAGACGAAACTTGGGCTATGAAGAAAGAACTTCAAGATCGCTTTGATGTTATATACACTTGGTTACTCATGAAGGCTCAAAACACCATATTGTTCCGGAACAAGACCATAAGAGGACATTTATGGACGGACACGTTCTACCTGTTTCTACTACCGATGGTCAATCAAGGTTTTTATATTTTGGAAAATTGCGTAATCTAATAAATGATGACCACGCAACTTCTTTGATGTTATTAGGAGAGATGCACAGCAGGGGTTATCGGTCGGCGGGCGCCGGTGCCCCTCCCACTTTTTACTCATCTTTTTGTATTCATTGCATTCATTAATGTCCATGTCCAGCCCGCAGCTTCTTTATGTCTGTCTTTGTTTGTCCCCTCTGTGTAATGCCTTTATGGCAAAATTTATGAAATATAGAAGAGATACACAGCAGGAAATTGAGAACCTATCAGAGATTGCTGGCACGTGGAAACGAAACGCATCTCGGTTGTAAGCAGCTCGAAGAAAGAAAAAGAAGGGGGACAAGAAGTAGAAGAAAAAGAAGAGGAGGAGTAGGAGTAGAAGGAGGAAGAGTAGGAGTAGAAGGAATAGGATAGGAGTAGGAGTAAGATGATGATGAGGAGGAAGACGGATACAAACATAAGTGTGAATCATCGCAAATTGTTATATATCAGATATTCAGTTAGTTCCTGTCGGTATTATTTGCTTCACCCGGAAATTCATTTCAATTACTGAATGCTGGAATTAAAAAAAATTCAGCGAGAAGCTGAATGGCTAATTATAGCCACACAGGGACAAGTCATCAGAACGATCTTGATAATGACAAACTCAGTCAGAGAGTTAACGCAGAATTTGTGGAAAAGGAAACGAAAGTATTACATTTTTAACATTCTTAAGCGAAAGCAGTAAGCTAGCTCAAAAACAATGTAAGTGCAGGTATGGTTATGTCGGTAAAAGAGTGCATTGAATTGTTAGCTGAGTGTGTAGATTGAAAGTGACAGAAAGTGAACACAAGCCAGAGGCTGCAATAGTGAACGATATTTACAAGAATGGGGATGGGATTTCTCTATAAAGACCAACTATACTATTGAATCATGGAAATTAATTATGATCGCAGAGAAAAAAAATCAATCAAGCAGTATAAGGTCATACACTTTGATAGCAGAGTGGATATCAAAGAAATTAAGAAAACTGAGAAATATCAGGACATAGCTTGAAAGTTGAAGTAGTTGTGGAACAAAGAGTAACAATTGTTTCTGTGGTAACTGGTGCACTGGTGCACGACATCCAAACTGCTATTAAGGCGCTGAAAGATGCTTGGAATTGAGACACATATTGGCGACTATCAGTAAAGTGTTATCCTGAATTCTGCAAAACTCCCAAGAAAGAATCTTGAAATTAAATGAGATTTGTTGTCACCAAAATTTCTTGATAACGTTGCTGCTAATTAAATTAACTTGTAATAGCTTTTGAATGATGATGACGATGATGATGATGATGATGGTTTCAAATTTTGGCACAAGGCTAGCAATTTAGGGGAAGAGGTAAGTCAATTACAGCGACCCCAGTACGCAACTGGTACTTAATTTATCAACCTCGAAATAATGAAAGGCAAAGTCTACCTCATTGGAAATGACAATACTTTCTACTATAGGCACATGACCCGTAATTGTTTTGGTGGGAGGGAGCTAGTCAATTATGTCGACCCCAGTGCTTGACTGGCATTTATTTTATCGATCCCGAAAGATGAAAAGCAAAGTCGAACTTGACAGAATTTGAACTCAGAACGTGAGTTTAGAAGAAATATCGTAATGGATTTTGCCTGATGCTCTAGCGTTTCTGATAGCTCGTCGTCTTGATGATGATGATGATGATGATGATGATGATGATGATGATAATAATGGTTTCAAATTTTGCTACAAGAGCAGCAGTTTTGGTGAGGGAAGGAATAAGTCGATTACATCGACCCCATAGTTCAACTGGTACTTAATTTATCGATCTCGAAAGGATGAAAGGCAAAGTAGACCTCGGCGGAATTTGAACTCAGAACGTAGCTGCGGGCGAAATACCGCTAAGCATTTTGTCCAGCGTGCTAACGATTCTACCAGCTCGCTGCCTGATCTTAACCAGTTGAGCATGTCCCTTAGTGGCTGACAATATGTGCATCTCTGATCACGAGCAGAAGTAGTGCGAGAGCATCATAGCCATGTGTTGAGAGGAATTCTTTGGGGTTTGGATAATTCACCCCTGGAAACATGGATATTTCGTTCGACATCCTCAAACAACCTTTATTCAAGGACCTTTTGAGCGGGATGGGCTACTCGACCTGAAGAAAATTCTAACTGGGCCCCACCTGCTAGGTCATGTGTTGTTTATCTTGATATGAGATCACCATGTCACGCACATATGGTTGTGATGCATGTGCCTGGTGTACCCTTATCAGACAGGTAGTCATGATTGGGTATACTGGGCTTCGTATATTTTACCCCAGTGTCACTTTGATGGCATGCACTGCTCTCTCACTCAATGATAATAATATTTCTACTATAGGTAAAAAGCTTGAAATTTAGTGAAGGGCGGTCTAATCGATTACATCAAAGCTAGTGTGCTCAACTGGCTCTTATTTTAACGACTCCTAATGGAATAAAAGCAAAGTCGACTTTAATGGCCGGAACAAATGCTTCCAAAAATATAACTGAAGTTGGATTTAGGTAATAGATCGGTGGACAGTGTGATAAAATGCAATTATTAGTGTATGTGATTGTGTGTGTATGTGTGTGTGGAGTAAGACTAGTGGTGAGCGAAACAAACAAAATAGAAGTGTTTGTAATACACAATCACAGACGGCTTCTCACAGCAAACCTGGACATACTACGTCGATTTATTTTTTTCTCTTTTATCTGTTATAACGACAGTGTCAATAATATTAAGTAGTTGTAATTAGAAAACCTTAGAATAACATTAGGTATCAACTCTGAATATTCAATAACTCAAACGCTATATCAAACATCAACTTACTTCTCTGCCCGAAGGTGGTTGGAAAAAAGAAAGAAGAAGGGTACTGTCCCTTCTCAAATGAACAAATAAGACAACTCATTATTTTTATACAGCGTTTTTGTTTCTTTTTTTCTTTTTTTCTTTTTTTTCTTTTTTTTTTAGTTAGTTGTCCAAATACACTGAATTTCTTGTTTTTTCTTCTTGAAACAAGAAATATGAAAGTTACCGGACAACTAACTCATATAACAGAGCAAGTATTTTTCTAGAAAACAATACAAGTTCTGTTAGGTTTTCTTTATTAGTATTCATTATATTTATGGTTGTGTATACACGACATGTCACCGTCACGTTATAATGTGTTTTTTTTTTTGTATTTGTTTTTTCGCATTTCCTTCTGAGTTATCCTTCCTATGTGCTGCATTGTGTAGTGTTTTTTTGCCATGGTAATATTATGCATCACCAGTTTGCAATGTAACAATATCTTTCTGACATTTCGAGACAGAAAGTGATTATGTGGGTCCTGTCTTCCACATTGACGCCTTCAAGGTCATCATCTATTATCACAAACATAGCTATTTATTTTAAGCACGATACATTTCACCAAGGCCTCTGAGAGAAATTTTGCAAGATGGAACATAACTGATTTAGGAGTTATAGGCTGAGGGATATCCTCTTGAAATTCAAGGAGTCTGTGAGGCTTTTTTGTAAAGATGAGCCTCTCAGATATATACGGATCTCTCTTTACCTCTTTAGGCCCTGAATCGATGGTTTTGCTGAACACCATTCTTGAAGGCCGTGCCAGCAGATGGATAATAACCCAGAAGATAAAAAGCACAACACTGACCTATATGTCTTAATTTCAAATCTGCTAAAAGTTTGAGCAGGACATGTAAATTCGCGTATCTTTTGTGACTGATTATCAGAAAAAAGACCCAGATTACACTGAGTAACAATTTTATTCTGTTTTTCTTTGTTTTTGGTCAGTAAGTGTCATTTGCTATTTGCTTCTATCTAGAAATCAAAGGAAATGACTACTATTCCCTTCAAACTTTGCTTTTGTAACCTGGACATCAATTACTATTTTTTAATCTCACAACGTGAGATATTCAGCAACAGTACTTTGTAGTAAAGATTGTTTGCCAACATAACATGGCAGTCCTGGTTTTAGGACTAATGATGCTGTAATTTAGCCCCAGGAGACATCGTCTCCAGCTGGCTATATGACACAATCTGTGTCCTTATATTTTCAAACAAGGGAATCTAGCATCCCCACTCAGCTCAAAACAACATCTGTGTATCGCGATTTCTGGGGCTAAATTACAGCAACATTAGTTCTAGGTCAGGGCTGCTATGTTATGTTGGCAAACAATCTGGACATCAATGTTTTGAAACTGACCTATTTTCCATTACATTTCAGACAGATTCAGCAATGAGTTGTTTAAGCAGAAATATCATTATAGCAAATATTCTGTTCACACCACAGATTTGCTTGTCAGTTGCTTGACCTTCGCCAGTTGAGCATGTCCCTTCGTGGCTCACGATATGTGCATTTCTGGTCATGAGCAGGAGTAGTGTGTGTGTGTGTGGGGGGGGGGCATTATTGCCATATATTGAGAGGGATTCTTTCGGGTTTGAATAAATGGAACAAAAGCAAAGTTTGAAGAATATATTAGCCATTTTTCTCACTTCTAAGGGTAAACAAATAGGACTGATCCAGGGTTAGATAATATCAATTTGGTACAAAATGAATGTCACATGTCTATGATCATAAGTCTACTCGATCAGTACTGACCCTGGGTTAAAATCAATTTGATACTAAATTAAATTTCCGAAAGTTTAAATAAGTTCGTTTTCTATCAAATGAAGAGGAATCTGCAGTTTTGATACTGACCATTTTTCTGAGAGAAAATATAATTTACAATTTAATGAATTATATAGTACCAGGAATATATAGGAACAGGGTGAAGGTCAGAGGGTGAGGATTAACCAAAAAAGTGGTTGTTGATAACATAATATAACAAGAAAATTGTAGCAAATCTGTTTGATAGTAGTATCAGACGTGATATACAAACCATCGTATAACTTGTTTAACATTGCGTTTTTATTCTTCTCTTCCGCTTTATGAATTCATTGTGCATATGCACAATGCGTGCTCCTTTTTTTTTTGGGTTCCTACTCAAAACTTTACAGATCACAACCATCTCACGAACTTGCGTCCGTGAGGAGCGCTTCGTTCTCCGATGGCTGTGAATATATATATATATATATATATA
>NC_068996.1:46249492-46250203 GCF_001194135.2 Octopus bimaculoides | reverse complement strand
TATATATATGTATATACAGAATGTGACAAGGCTGACCCTTTGAGATATAAGTACATTCATTTTTGACAGCTAGCAACGTGAAAAGAAGTGTCTTGCTTAAGGGCAAAACGCATCGCCGGGAATCAAACACGCGATCATGAGCTAAACGCCCCAAACAGTTATTAAAAGGAGGAGGTATGTACATACTTCTAGGACAGCAGTTCTCAGATATTTGTAAAATGCATTTTTTCGCACCCAACCTCAAGAAAAAGCAAGATAGTTTACACACATATAATTCGTTTTTCTTTGCAATAATGTCTTGATAAGGTTAAAATGTTGGAGCCATCTTAATATAATGAAACATGACGATTATGTCAGCTCTCGCCCCTGCTGCTAATACTGGATATTTGTAGCAGAGTTTACTTCTCAAAAGACACTCAAAGATCGGGTGGTATGTGTGTATGTATGTATGTATGTATGTATGTATGTATGTATGTATGTATGTATGTATGCCTGCCTGCATGCATGCATGTATGTATGTATGTATGTATGTATGTACGTGTGTATGTATGTATGTATGTATGTGTGTATGCATGCATACATGCCTGTATGTATGTATGTATGCATGTATGTATGTATGTATGTGTGTATGCATGCATACATGCCTGTATGTATGTAAGTATGTATGTATGCCATTGTTCAGTTTTATTTCAAGATTTCTTGCCAATAAAG
>NC_068996.1:46247798-46249196 GCF_001194135.2 Octopus bimaculoides | reverse complement strand
TGTGTGTGTGTGTGTGCAGTATTTAGTGTTAGTGTATGCGCAGATTTGTATGTTTGTTTTATGGATGCGTTTTTATGTCTAGATGCATGCATATGTATTTATGTGTATGTATGCATGTATGTATGTATGTATGCTTGAATGTATGTATGTATGTATGTATGTATGTATGTATGTATGTATGTATGTATGAATGTATGTATGTATGTATGAATGTATGTATGTATGTATGCATGCATACATACATGCATGCATGCATGCATGTATGTATGTATGTATGTATGTATGTATGTAGTACGTATGTATGTATGTGTGTATATATTTATGTGTGTATATATTTATGTGTGTATGGTACACGGACAGGATGCCGAATGCACCTTTGCCGAAGGACAAGAAGCCGAACGGACACAATGCCGAACTGACATAAAGCAGAACGGAAAAGGTGCCGAAAAGACATTCGAAAATTAAAATTTAATCTCGCTATATCTTAAGTGTCAAATTGGTGAATTGGTCATTAAACTATGTAGATAGGAATTTTGTTTTTTCATTATTTTATCCGTTCGGTTTTATGTCCATTCGATATTGTGTCCGTTCAGCATTATGTCCGTTTGGCATTGTGTATGTTCGGCTTTTTGGCTTCGGCGTCTTATTTTTCGACAAAAGTTCATTCGATGTCTTGTCCGCGCACGGTATGTAAGCATGTGTGTGTTTGTTTGTTTTAAACAGTTACTGAAGCTTCCGGTCAAGATAAAGTACCAGAGATATTTGTGGTTGTTGCTTTTGTTGTTTAAGCAAAGGTCAGCTGTTATGAAGACGTTTCAACAGTGATCATATCATCTTTGTTCAGACATAATACATCTGACACTACATAGTACAATGTGTACTTATTTTAAAGAAGGTAGGAAGTAATTGGTTAGTTCTGTCAGATCTAGTTACTATGTAGAGATCCTCTCATTGACTTACGTGTACACAAAACAGTAAGACGTGATATGTGAGCGGTTTGACTGCTATATCTAGCACATATAGCCACTGCGTATATACATCCTCGATGGGTCATAAATTTATATGCATGCATAAGACAGTTGAGAGTGATTTGAGAGATTTTAACTGCTGTTTCTATTAAGTCTAATTACTACGAAAGTGTAGAGACCGTTATGTTGGTTCATACACATACAGGAACACACACACATTCACACACACACACACACACACGCACACACACACACACACACACACACACACACACACACACACACACACACGCACGCATTTTCAGGTGTGTATTAATTTATGTGTTCTGACTTTTTAGCTATCTATATTTCCCTTTACCCATCACCTTATTAAACGGTGTGATACGATGTTATCCAGGGCTCACCTGTCTATTTAACCTTCCTCTTCATA
>NC_068996.1:46246360-46247458 GCF_001194135.2 Octopus bimaculoides | reverse complement strand
ATATACACACACACAGGGCTGGATTAAGACCCATTGAGGCCCTAAGCACTTAAAGGATTTTGGTGCCCCCATAAAAGATTATGTAATTCAAAATATAAGCAATAACAAACCATAAAATAAATGTTTATTTTTCAAAACGAAACGAAACAGTAAGAGGGAAAATAATGTTTATTTTTGTATATTTCCAGTTTATTTATATTTGAAAAGTTTCTTCCTACTTTTTTGAATTGCAAAGTCTTTGATCTGATCCTCAAAATTAATCTTAGGTAACACATCTGCATCTATACTTGGCAGAAATAAAGGCATCCCGAATATTATTTTAGCAAGTTTAAAGTGATTTCTTTTGTGCCCCTCTCTCCTTCCCTTGATGCCCTAAGCACGTGCTTATTTTGTTTAATGGTTAATGTAGCGCTGCGCCCCTCCATACACAAATAAAGCAGCTCCATTTGGACTGTATGATGATTCATAACCAACTTTGAAATATAGTGCAGAAACTTAACGATTTAGCAAGAAACTAAGAAATAGTCTTAGAATACTGCAAAATATTTTTGAGCATATCGTATTAAACATATTGTAGAAATATCCGTGAGAAACGGAACTGAATTTGTGAAAATAAAACCAAACACAACAGATAGATTTGGCACATGTTTCCTACCCGTTCAGACCTGTGCATATAGCTCATGATTTCAAACTCGCAAAACATTTGCGTGATGTAGATGTCATTAAAGTATCAATAGAATTTCAACGGCGACCACTTCATCTTTCTTATTCAGCACATATTTACTACAAGCTAGCAAACAAACTTTGATGCGGATGTTGTCATTTCAATGGGTACTCTCTCTTTTACTTGTTTCACTCATTTGACTGCGGCCATGCTGGAGTGCCGCCTTTAGTCGAGCGAATCGACCCCGGGACTTATTCTTTGTAAGCCTAGTACTTATTGTATCGGTCTCTTTTTGCCGAACCGCTAGATGACGGAGACATAAACACACCAGCATCGGTTGTCAAGCAATGCTAGCAAACACAGACACACAAACACGCGCGCGCACACACACACACACACACACACACACACACACACACACACACACACACACA
>NC_068996.1:46244663-46245712 GCF_001194135.2 Octopus bimaculoides | reverse complement strand
CGGACATACACACACACACACATATACGACGGGCTTCTTTCAGTTTCCGTCTACCAAATTCACTCACAAGGCTTTGGTCGGCCCGAAGCTATAGCAGAAGACACTTGCCCAAGATGCCATGCAGTGGGAATGAAAACCCGGAACCATGTGGTTGGTAAGCAAGCTACTTACCACATAGCCACTTTCATTTTGTCATTGCTTTTCGTGCAAGAAAGAGAAACACTTGCTTGATATATATGTTGCTTAGCATCAAGTTAACCCTGATCGAGCAGATTAACAACAAAATGTATTCCAGTCGGGACCAAGCGAGGCATAGTGCATATCCAGAACTACAAGATTCAACGGGCCATCTATTTGTTTTTAAAAAGGCAGGGTGTGATTTGAGTGAAGTTTGACTGTTATTTCTTGTAGGTTGGGCAAGCATGTAAAGGCTTCTCCTTTGGGCTGTTCATCTATTGTTAGTTTTTGTTCCTGTTGTTGAGCAGGACAATGATCAAAGGCATTACCATCCTGATTCAAGAAGTTTTCTTGTTAGCCTTTTGTTTGATATAGAATTTTCCAAAGAGCGTTTGAGACTTTGTGATATATATATATATATTAGATCGCTAGCCACTGCACATTCTTTTTTTTTTTTCTCTCCTTATTTCTTTCTGTGTTCCTTTCTGTGGAAGAGCGTAGGCTCGAAACGTGAACGACTTTTTCACTTCCTGAGCGTTATACTAATACTTCTGTTTGTTGTCTACATCACCGGTCTTCGTCTTTTGTTTTTTTTTGTGAATTCTCCCCCGCCCCACTGTATATATATATATATATATATATATATATATAAAGGGTCGTTTTTTATGTTACTCGTCTTGTTATCCATTGTTTCTCTCGTTCTTTGTGTACGCAACGTTATTTTCGTGTTTCATGTTGTTTACGTTTTGTGACGTCCTGTACCCATATATGCATACCTATATACATACATATATATATATGTATGTACATATGTGTGCGTATATATGCGTATATATGTATATATATATATATATATATATATATATATATAT
>NC_068996.1:46242063-46244446 GCF_001194135.2 Octopus bimaculoides | reverse complement strand
TTAATGGCACCGGAAGTCACGAAGAGGTGGAACCAAACAGACAGGTTTTTGTTGCTGTCCCTATTGTTATTAGTACTTCGCGTGACGCATTATTGGTACTCCTGAGAAGCACCAAATGTAGTTCAACAATGTTACAAATTGCCTTATAAACAACTATGAACAAACAACTTTTAGAATTATTCGGAGCTGCTCACCTAATTCTGTCACCAAGATATTACATCAGTCATACCTACCTGAATAGGTAGACATATCTATCTATCTATCTATCTATCTATCTATCTATCTATCTATCTATCTATCTATCTATCTATCTATCTATGTTTACATTTATATACAAATGTGTACATGCATATATTTAAATATATATGTACATGTACGTATGTGTGTGTATGTGTATGACATATATATGTATATATATACATTCATACATGCACATACATAGGTTATAGTAAAAAAAAATTAACCACTTATATTATTGCTAATTACTACATACGCACATAGATACGTTCATGTGCGCACGCATATGTATATTCATGTATGACTGTGTGTGTGTGTTTATGTGTGTGTGTATGCGTGTGTGTGAGTGTGTGTTAGACGGAAAGATAGTGAGATATATGTAGTTGGGCGAGTGTGTGTACGCCTATTGATACAAATATGAGTGTGTGTGCGTGTGTGTATGCATATGTAGATATTATATATGTACACCCCTATCTCCCACACAAAGCCACAAACACAGACAGCCGTACGTACATATGTACCGTCCAACTTATTTCTTTAAGCTGAGTCATAATTTTGTTTTGAAATATTCAAAAGGTGAAGAAAAAAAAACCTAAATAAATAAATGAGGAAAAAAAAAAACCCGGCACAATAAGACCGTTTTGGCCAATCACGAGCTACTCTGCTAATCATTTCTTCTCTTACTATGCCACTACACCACTTGTCATGCCGCCTAGTTCTTTCACTTCGCACACACACACACACACACACACACACACACACACACACGCACGCACGCGTACGCACGCACGCACGCGTACGCACGCACGCACGCACGCACACACACATTGAGATTCTCTATTTTCTTATCGTATTTCACTTTCATTCTTTGATATCTATATACCTACAATTTTTTCTTACTCTCTATTGCACTATCTCACACTATTATCATTACACATACACACACACACACATAAAACTATAAAACAATTGCAGCGTGTCTATAAGCCATTTAAAAACATACACAAAAAACGTATATATATATATATATATATATATAAATTTAAATAATAAGGGTTACAAATTGAATATTAATTTGATTAATATCAATTTAAAACCAGTGGCCTAGCATATTGAAAAATCTAAAGATTCAGAAAAATTATATTACATACATATAAGAGGGATGACCACTAAGTGGACATCCATTATGCTAGAAGTAGATCACCTACGATCTGACCACTAAGAAAATATTGTTCTCAAGAAAATTCAGCAAACACCAGAGATTGTTCTTGAGATCAATCTTTTCTTAGTGGTCAGATCGTAGGTGATCTACTTCTAGCATAATGGATGTCCACTTAGTGGTCATCTCTATTATATGTATGTAATATATATAAAGTTATTCGCCATATCAAAGTGGCTGTGGAATGTTGCGACTAGTTTAACCCCAGGCAGATTCTCTGCCAACTGGTTTTCGCTGCAACGTTCTGCATCCTTTATATACGATATATCGCTAGCAGGGGGAGTGAACCCCTACTAACCTCCATCAGCAAACAGGATCGCGGGACTGGCCCAGTTTCGAGCTAGTTGGCTCTTCGTCAGCCGCGCGCACCTGCGCAATGGTGTGATAGCTAAGATCCGCTTCTGCTAGCGATATATTGTAAACAGAGCGACCATCAGTCACTGAGATGCAACAAGCAAAATAGCTAGTTACAAAATCTCAAGAAGAGATCAGAGTAGTAACGTTATGCTAGAGAGTACAGCGAGTTGCCACATCAAAGCGGCAGGTAAAAGTTAGCTGATGGAGGATGGGTAGGGGTTCGCTCCCCCTGCTAGCGATATATTATATGCAAAGACTGCAGAACGTTGCAGCGAAAACCAGCTGGCAGAGACTCCGCCTGGGGTTAAACTAGTAGTAACATTCACCTGCCGCTTTGATGTGGCTACTAGCTGTACTTTTTAGTATACGTTACTACTCTATCGCATCTTGAGATTTTATAACTAGCTTATATGTGTGTGTATATATATATATATATATATATATGCATATGTATATATAAACCATCTCGTATACATACACACACACACATATATAGATTATTACCATTTGGTTGATAACTGATGAAGAATTAGGGACCTTCTGTGTCTGTCTCCCATCCGGTTGTACACC
>NC_068996.1:46239054-46240474 GCF_001194135.2 Octopus bimaculoides | reverse complement strand
TATATATATGTATATATATATATATATATATATATGCATATGTATATATAAACCATCTCGTATACATACACACACACACATATATAGATTATTACCATTTGGTTGATAACTGATGAAGAATTAGGGACCTTCTGTGTCTGTCTCCCATCCGGTTGTACACCCAGTATACTTTCTGTCATTTATTTACCATACGTTTTTTTTAATTATTTGTGTGTGTGTGTGTGTATATATGTATACATAAATACACGCACGCAAATGAGGTGGTACTCGAAAGAAACCGGAAGTTTGCAATATTATTCTATTCACTCAGTTTTACATGTTTACACTTTTATCGCCTTCAAAGTATTCTCCATTCGAAGCAATGCATCGGTCCAGGCGCGTTTTCCACTGTTCAGAGTAGTCCTGGAACTCTCGCGAAGTGATGCCTTTTAACGCGTCCGTCGTGTTTTTATTCACCTCTTTCACATCTGCAAATTTCGTAACACCAGCTTTCGTCACCAGGGATGTCCTTCGGAAAAAGCTATGGATCAACTTCCAACGGTTCTTTCAGTTCATGGCACGCATTCAGTCGTGACTGCTTTTGATCATCAGAGAGTGATCGAAGCACGAATTTTTCTGCTACTCTTTTCATTCGTATTTCCTCGCTCAAAATTCGTTGGCAGGAGCTCCAGGACACAGCAGTCATATCAACAAGTTCGTCAGTTGTTCGGCGACGGTCCTCCAAGACCAGTCCATGAATTTTCCTGATGTTTTCATTCATTCGGGAAGTCGATAGTCATCCTGAACGAGGCTGGTCTTCAAACGACAAATAACTATTCCTAAAGAGTGAAAACCACTTCTAAACTTGTTTTACTCATGGCAGCGTCCTTGTAAGCTGTTTGAAGCATGACAACTGCTTCGGCCGCCGTTTTCTCCAGCAGAAAACAGAATTTCACGGAAGCATGTTGTTCCTTCGTTTCAGCCATCGCAAAAATCGACGAACATGGGAGAAGCACTTCAAGGCAAAGACGCACCACGTAGTATTACGTCTCTCCCATAGGACGCCGGCCGGCATACTGAAGCCTGAGGGTCACATCAAGTGGCTTCTAGCGGCGGAAGCTTGAACTACAATGGGCTTATCCCACCGAGAACTTTTCCAGTTACTTTTGGATATCACCTCGTATACATACATACATACATACGAACATACATGCATACATACATACATACATACACACACATACATACACCTATATATACATACATACATACATACACACACACATACACCTATATATACATACAAACATACATACACACACATATACATACATGCATACACACGCATATACATACATACATATATGCAAACATACATACATACATACATACATACATACACACATATACATACATACACATATACATACATACGTACATA
>NC_068996.1:46230393-46238475 GCF_001194135.2 Octopus bimaculoides | reverse complement strand
TTGGAGGCGATTTTGCCCTTCATTCTTTCCGGGTCGATTTTACCTTTCAGCCTCTCGGGGGTCGACTTTGCTTTTCAACCTTCCGGTTCGATAAAATAAGTACCAGCACTGGGGTCGATGTAATCGACTTAATCCCTTCCCCCAAATTTTACGCCTTGTGCTTCCTGTACAAAGGATTATTATTATTATTATTATTATTATTATTATTATTATTATTATTATTATTATTATTATTATTATTATTATTATCATATAAGCCGTCGCACAGTATCCAATATCGTGATGTTGTAGATTGAAGATAATGTGTCTACCGGGGGTTTGCACTATTTGTCAAGGACCTCAGACAGACAGTGAATTGAATTGAATTGCGCCCTTTCAAAGCCTAGCCAGGCTCATGGGCCCGGTTTCCCGGTTTCTATGGCGTACGTGTTCCCCCCCAGCTGGTCGGGACGCCAGTCCATTGCAGCGTTACTCAAGAAACAGGAAGAAAGAGTGAGAAAAAGTTGGGGCGAAAGAGTGCAACAGGGGTCGCCTTCCGGTTCTGCTTTCCCCCACTCGCTATCTTTGCTTGTCTCTCATTATTTCTGCTTTGCATTTCTTACCAACGTCCTACGCGCCTTTTCCCTTCATTATCATTTTTGCTCCTCCCTCACTGAGTTGCTGTCCTATGTATGTATGTATGTATGTATGTATGTATGTATGTATGTATGTATGTATGTATGTATGTATGAAAGTATGTATGTATGTATATATGTATGTATGTATGCATGGATGTATGTATGCATGCATGTATGTATGTATGTATGTATGTATGTATGTATGTATGTATGTATGTATGTATATATGTATGTACATCATTATTCAGTTTTTGGTTTCAAGATTTCTTGCCAATAAAGAGCCAGTTTCTAACCTAGATCCAAGGGTCCTTCATTGGAATTTCAACAACATCAACAGGGTAATTTTGTATGTATGTATACGTACAGACTTATATGTTTTGTTTTATGTCTGTATTCTCATGCATATAATTGCATATCTAGACATGTCCATATATACTTAAATGACTAACTTCTGGAAAGTTTTAAAGATTTTTCACAGTTCCAATGATGGATTGGATCTGTGGTCTTCGAATTAGCTTCCTTCTTTCTGGTTTTCAGATGCCTAATTTCTCATGATTGGTATTTATGCTGATTGTTACATATCCTGGGGCCCCAATAATTACAGGTATACACCTGAACTTCTAATCTGGATAGAGAAACTGCAGATTACTCAATAGTTCAGCATAGGTGTTCTCTTCCTCATTGATTTTCAGCTTTATGTTAACAACCGCTGGGCAGCTAATTTCCACAACTGTGCACAGTTTCTCTTCTCTATCCTAAATCATTATATAAGGTTTGTTGTGCTTATATTTTATTGAAGTCTTCACTGGGACATTCCACCAGTATTCCTTTTTATTATGTGTGGCTATGTCTTCTACCATACTGTGAGTTCTTATTTTTTTCTCCACGGAGTTATCTTTTCGTCGGATCTCGGTATACAGTGTACTAGCTACAATAGCATATCTTTGTATGTATGTATGTATGTATGTATGTATGTATGTATGTATGTATGTATGTATGTATGTGTGTATGTATGTATGTATGTATGTATGTATGTATGTATGTGTGTGTGTGTGTATTTAAGTCTATATGTCTATATGTAGATGTATGTGTGCGTGCCTGTATGCACACACACACACGCACACACATACGCATATAATTTTTATGTGCATCTATGTATGTAACTATGTATGTTTGTGTGTATGTAGGTAATTGTGTATGCGTGTGTATGTATGTATAAATGTATGTATGCATGTATGTATGTATGTATGTATGTATCAGGCACGTGCCGTTAGTAATTATACAGGGTAGGCAGTTGGTGACGTTTATGTAGTAAAACACACAAAAAAATAAGTAACTGAGTTGAAAGCAGATGTATTTCTGCCTTTATTGCACATAAAGTAAACACTGTTGTAGGAATGTACGCGGCACGTGTACTACAGCAGTACTATGCGTAGCTTAAATACTGAGATGGAAAAGCAGGGGCGAATTATGCCTACCTAATCTATGAAAAAATAAATTATTTTGCATTTTATGCATAGTAATCAGAGTAACCTTCATAATTTTATTGAATTAGGCGCATATTTGCCATAAAAAGAAAATGTTACTATCGATCTATTTCATTCAAGGTAGGCACTACCTACTTTGCTTACCTAGGCGGCACATCACTGGTGTGTATGCATGCATGCATGCACATATGTATGTATATATGTATGATTATATGTATGTATCTATGTATGTGTATGCATGTATATATGCATGTATGTATGTATGTATGTATGTATGTATGTGTGTATGTGTGTATGAATGTATGTGTGTATGTGTGTATGTGTATGTGTGTATGTGTATGTATGTATGTATGTATGTATGTATGTATGTATGCATGCATGTATGTATGTATGTGTGTGTGTAAGTATGAATGTATGAAAGTATGTATGTATGTGTGTATATGTGTATGTATGCATGTATGTATGTCCGTATGTATGTATGTTTGAATATATGTATGTATGTATGTATGTGTGTATGCATGTATGCATGTATGTATGTAAGTATATATGTATATATATATATGTATATGTAGTTATGCAGGTATATGTGTATAAAGTTGAAATATATAGATGAATAAAAGACGAAGACAGGTGTGGGACCAACAAGCAGGTATATTAGTTTGACGCTCGGCTAGGTGAGAAAGTCTTTTACGTTTCGAGCCTACGCTCTTTACCAGAAAGGAACATAAGGAAATAAACAGAGAGAATAAAAAAAAAAACTTGTGGATTTAGCGGTCAATCAGGGCGATGTCGATAAATATATGCATATGTATGTATATGTATGTACATTAATATGTAATATATGTCTGTATATATATATATATGTGTGTGTGTGTGTGTGTGTGTGTCTGCCGGTGTATATGTGTGTAACTATGTATATATATATATATATATATATATATATATATATATATACACGTGTGTGTCTATAATGCGCCTGTATGTGATGTGTGTGTGTATGCATGTAAACGTATACACACACACATATATGCATATGTACATGTACGTCTGTGTGTGTATGTGTCTGTGTATCTTGTGTGACTGTATGTCTACGTGCGTTTTCTCGAGTGTGTTTGCATGTATATATACATGCAAACACCTATATATATAGGTGCAGGAGTGGCTGTGTGGTAAGTAACTTGTTTACCAAGTACATGATTCCAGGTTCAGTCCCACTGCATGGCACCTTGGGAAAGTGTCTTCTATTATAGCCTCTGGCCGTCCAAAGCCTTGTGAGTGGATTTGATAGACGAAAATTGAAAGAAGTCCATCGTATATATATATATATATATATATATGGGAGAATATACAAATAATAACAACAGACGAGGACAGGTGGTGTAAATAACAAAAGTATATATTAGTATGACGCTCGGGAATACGGAAAGTTTTTGACGTTTCGAGCTACGCTCTTCAACAGAAAGAATACGGAGACAAGGAGAAAAACACGGAGAAAAAAAATTGAATAGTGTTCAGTCAACGGTCAATCATAATAATGGCCGATCATAACAATGGCTGACCGGAAGTTATATATATATATATGTCCTCCTCCCCACCATCGCTTGACAACCGATGTATGTATGTAAATATATCTATGTATAGTGAAGGTGTATAGCTTTGCGGTTGGAGTATTTGGGTCACAACTGTGAGTTCGATTCCCGGCGGCGCATTGTATCTTGAGCAAGACCCTTTATTTCCCGTTGCTCCAGTCCACTCAGCTGGCAAAAACAAGTTGTACCTGTAATTCAAAGGGCCACCCTTGTCACATTCTGTGTCATGCTGAATCTCAACGGGAACTACGTCAAGGGTACACGTATCTGTGGAATGCTCAGCCACTTGTACATTAATTTCACTAGCAGGCTGTTCCGTTGATTGGATCAGCTGGAACCCTCGTTGTCCTAACCGACGGAGTTCCAGTTCCGTATCTTCTTTTACTATTTCACTTAATAAGCTTTGGAGTCTTCATTTCTAATCTATTTTATGAAATACATTTAATTTCCATCCATTTTGAGTATGTTGTTTGACTGAATGATCGACTCTGTTAAAATTTAAACTTAGTTTTGTACCACCTGCACTGAATTGATCAGATTGAAACTAAGCTTCTCTCTATACTACCACCTGTACTGAATTGATCAGATCATTCAGCTTGTCAACGTTCAGGTAGATTGTTTTCTTGGACAATATTTTTCGCTGGATTCTATTTCACTTATTTCTTCTATTGTAAAAGAGTTACTTGTTTATTGTGTAGTTCGAGCAGGTGTTTACATAGATCCGTATTCATTGTCTCGGTTATATTCTCTTCTGTTTTATTTATCGCTTCTGTCAAGTACTTTTCAATGTTAACAGTGACTGTTCTGTTACTCTTTTACTCTTTTACTCTTTTACTTGTTTCAGTCATTTGACTGTGGCCGTGTTGGAGCACCGCTTTTAGTCGAGCATATCGACCCCAGGACCTATTCTTTGTAAGCCTAGTACTTATTCTATCGCTCTCTATTGCCGAACCGCTAAGTTACGGGCACGTAAACACACCAGCATCGGTTGTCAAGCGATGTTGGGGGTCAAACACAGACACACAAACACATATATTTATATACATATATACGACGGGCTTCTTTCAGTTTCCGTCTACCAAATCCACTCACAAGGCTTTGGTCGGCCCGAGGCTATAGTAGAAGACACTCGCCCAAGGTGCCACGCAGTGGGATGGAACAGCCACTCCTACGCCTATAAAAAAAAAACAAAAAACAAAAATTGTTTGCTCTTTTGTGTGGAGGTAAACATTTATTTCTGCATTTAGCTGTGCATTTCGTTGAGCTTTTTCACAAGGACTTTTATAGTCTTTGTTATCTTCATGGGTTTTTGTTCTTTGTGTCTGTTTTCCATTTACTGCATCGTCTTTTTTGTATCTTTTTTAGTTAGTCCAGTAATATTTTTCACCGTATTTTGAGGGCTCACTTATTGTATTTGTCATCTGTTGCGTTGCTTTCTTTCTTTCTTTCTTTTGCGGAAGCTTATGTTTTGCATGCGGTCGGTTCTGTTATAACGCAGCATCATAGGTTTCGTTTTTTTCATGGGCTGGATAACTTCAGTGACCAGCGGTTTATTCTCGCCGACAAAACGCCAACCTGTTGGAACCATTTCAGATCACACCTTGGTCTATTAAAGCTGACATATTTCAGCTCTTCTCTTATTGATTCGAGGCATTGCTTCGAATATTTATTTCTTTATTGCCCACAGGGGGCTAAACTTAGAGGGGACAAACAAAGGGATTAAGTCGATTACATCGACTCCAATGCGTAACTGGTATTTATTTAATCGACCCCGAAAGGATGAAAGGCAAAGTCGACCTAGGCGGAATTTGAACTCAGAATGTAATGGTAGACGAAATACCCGGCGTGCTAACGATTCTACCAGCTCGCCGCCCACTGCTTCGAATAATGGAAGTGTTGAAGGGTATTCCTGTCAAATTGACACGCGAGAGAGAGATCAGTGTCAACATATAAAGAGACGATGTCACTGCAATGGTATTAGATATCACGGAAGTCATGGTGGTCGGCACCATTCCAAACGAATGAGAAGCATTTACAGGAACAAGTCAGTGGCCTTGCAGCTTAGGCAAGTCTATGTTTCCGGTTAGCATCATGGGGTGCTTTGTATATTGCTGTCTAACAGCCTGGCGACCGTTGTATGTTACTGCCTAACCATCGAGCCTTCATCCAATTTTCGTCTGAACACATTGAAGCATCTGCTTCTTTGCTTTTGGTGGAATCGGTTCGTATGCTGCCAATACCTTCTGTGCAGAGGTCATAGTATGCCGTCGTTGATGACGTTGATTCTTGAATAATACAGAATTGAACTTTTCCCTCAAGAGATGGTTAATACTTTTGTCTTCTTTCCAGATTCTAGATTTTTGTCGATCTTTGCCTCTACTAGATTCAGTCTAATGATTTAATCAGCGCTTCGGTTTTTTGTTTCAAGTTTCCGTTCATCAGCCACAGCCAATGTTCTTTGCTTCAAGCACCTTCGTTTATTGCATATATTGGCCATGTAATTCTATTTCTTTCCATCTAAATGTTCTGTCGTACCCCCCTTCTCTTCTTGAATTCTACTGTTTCATTAATTTTTTGGACATCTCTAGTTGTCCATAGTATTCTTTCTTCACCCCACAAAACGTAATTTTCAACCCCAATATTGCAGTGATGAAGATGACTACTGAGTATAGCAATCCTCTTCCTCTTTCCATTCTTAGGAGGTGGAACTTATCGGTACTACTTTTAGAGTAGCATGCACTGTGCATTATGAGCAGCTTTCTAGCTCTTCTACCCAAGTTCTGTAGCTCCATCTTTATCCATTTTAGAAAGGGAGTAGAGTGCCTTAATACTAAAATAGCCCATGTATTAACTGGATTAATTATACTTCCTTCATTTAATTTTGTTTCGATCCCCTTCTTAATTCTTGTACTCTTAGAAGAATTTCTATCTCATTTCTCCTTCCATTGCTTAATTGTTTTGCAGCATCTCTAGATATTTGCATCCCGCATTATCCAATAGCGATCTAATACTGTCGTGTGGTAATTTCATACCCACAGAGTTCGTTTCCGGTTTCTCTTTATAACCACCATTTCATAATTATTTACCCGAAACTGCATTCTAATATCTTTGCTAAATACTCTTACTGTATGGATTAGAGAATCTGGGCCATTTTAATTTTTTTTATTGTATATAATTTGTGGTCATCCAGGTGAGTTATTTTGATTAACGTTATCATGTACATGTTTTTAGGAAAGTCTCCAGGTGTCTAAAGAAATCCAAGATGCATTATCAGGCAGTGGCTCTCATGGCTTCTGATCTTAACGGATTGGAAGTGTTATCATGTGCATTGTTTTGTCTTGGTATAAAAGTTGGGCTACAGCAAATATTCTGCTAAATACCACAGATTTGCTTGTCAGTTGTTTGACCTTAACCAGTTGAGCATGTCCCTTGGTGGCTCGCGATATGTGCGTCTCTGATCAAGAGTAGCATTAGTGGGGAGCATCATAACCATATCTTGAGAAGAATTCTTTGGGTTTGAATAATTCACCTTTGGAAACATTAGGTGGGGGTAGTGGTAAGGGTGGTAGTTGGGCCTCAGATTCCTGTGCTATCATAATAGTAGTAGTTGTAGTATTATTATTGTAGTATTAGTAGTATTTAGCATTAGCAGCTGCAACATATTATTATTTTCATTTTTATCATTATCACCATCACCACCACTACCATTGTTTGAAGAACCAGTTGGGTAGCAGTTTGGTAAATAGATCATATTCTACAAGTCTATAAATAGATTCGGCAGGTCAGCCATAGAAACAAAGGAATTTTCGAACCCTTTGGGTCAACAGAGGTCAAATGTGTTTACTACTACCAGTGGCCACTAACCACTGAGAGCGCTGCCTTGAAAATAAGCAATCCAACCTGTTCAATTTGTAATTACTGGTAGAAAAAACACTCATGAGAAATTCCAGAAGAAGCTTCGTGAGACCACTACTGAGACGCTTCAGAAAAAAGAAAAACCGTTGGAAAACAGTTTATAGCAGAGACTCCAGCAAATAAGATCTGAAGAAGGAATTCTAATTCCGAAATATCATCGGACTATAGTTTACCAAGTTACAACAGGTATACAGTCCATTTTTTGTTCTATAGTGCATTGTTATACCTTCCTAAACTTTTTATTCTTTACAAATAATATATATATATATATGTATGTGTGTGTATGTGTTTGTGTGTCTGTGTTTGTTCCCCCCAACATCGCTTGACAACCGATGCTAGTGTGTTTACGTCCCCGGAACTTAGCGGTTCGGCAAAAGAGACCGATAGAATAAGTACTAGGCTTACAAAGCGGTGCTCCAGCATGGCCGCAGTCAAATGACTGAAACAAGTAAAAGAGTAAAAGAGTAAGGAGAG
>NC_068996.1:46224066-46227342 GCF_001194135.2 Octopus bimaculoides | reverse complement strand
AAGCCTTGTGAGTGGATTTGGTAGATGGAAACTGAAAGAAGCCCGTCGTATATGTGTGTATATATATATATATATATATATATATATGTATGTGTGTGTATGTGTTTGTGTGTCTGTGTTTGTTCCCCCCAACATCGCTTGACAACCGATGCTAGTGTGTTTACGTCCCCGGAACTTAGCGGTTCGGCAAAAGAGACCGATAGAATAAGTACTAGGCTTACAAAGCGGTGCTCCAGCATGGCCGCAGTCAAATGACTGAAACAAGTAAAAGAGTAAAAGAGTAAGGAGAGTACCATCCAACAGCAATATTAACAGATTAACCAGATCTCACGCCCATACAATCACCACGCCCAGAAATAATAGTAACCAGTCTGGGACCAGCGTCACAGAGAGCGCCACCGAAGACCCCGGTACCACCGCCACAGATAATGAACAAACCATAGACACAGATAGAGTGACCAGGCCCGCAACGTATGTTACTGCCAGTGTAATCGCCGCACCTAGACATGATGACCAATCCAGGACCAGCGACTTGCAGGAGGTATCTGCCGTTTCCAGTACCACCACCGGAGATGATGACCAAATAATTATCTTCGACACCAATGGGATGACTGACCTCACACCATTTGTTACTAGAGGTGCGAAGAGAGTACCGTCCCATGTTTGTAAATATATTGGATCAGCGAGAACTTCGTTTAAGCAACGTTTTCTTAGCCACCAGTCATCCTTTAGAGTCTCAGAAAGACGGTTTGTCACGTACTTGGCCCGCCATGTGTGGAACTTCAAAGCTCAAGGGACCCCGTGTGATATCAGGTGGAAATTAATTGATCATCCGGGCCCATATATTAATGGAAGTGGCAATTGCAAGATCTGCACCGCGGAGAGAGCCAAAATTCTTAAGGACTATACGAAATCTGGCGCATTAAATAGTCGTAAAGAAGTGTTTTCTAAATGTGTCCACTTCAAGTGCTACTTACTGGAAAATTCGATCTCTACGTTTGCTGGTTAGGCCTCTTCGGGTCTACAAGGGTTGCTTTTTCCTCTGCTTCAGGTTTTTTTGTTAAGACGTATTTCTCGATTTTTGAACGTTTCCTCAGGTCCGCGACGTAGGAATTTAAAATTTTTGTCTTTATATAGAGTCTGATGAGCTGTTCACAAAGCTCTAGCTTTGTGGATGCGAAACCTTGTTCAAGATATAAAAATTTTGTTTATATATATATATATATATATATATATATATATATATATGTGTGTGTGTGTGTGTGTGTGCCAAGGCCTAATAGGAAGCGGTCTGGCTTCCTAGGGCTAAACAGCAGTAGTATATTCCCTTATTGGGACTGTCACGTTAAGTTGGCAGTATACAACTACTTTATCGCATCACTACTGCTTAAGTCTCACTGAGAGATTTAGAAATTCGTTATTTCTAATATATATATATATACATATATACATACACATATATACATACACATATATATATACATATATTCATACACATATATATATATATATACACATACACATATATATACATATATATGCATATATGTACATGTGTATGCACGTCTGTTATATATTTCCTATTCATAAACATGGTAGCAGAGCGGATGCTAAAAGTTATAGGACTTTCTCTCTAACTTCACAAAACGCATCATCAGGAGGAAGCTGATCACGTTCCTAGAAGATAATGACTTGCTCCCTGACACCTAGCATAGCTTCCGCTCAGGAAGAAGCTGCCTTACACGGTTTTGGCGGCATTATGACTAAGTGTTGAAACAACTAACAAATCGCTTAAACGTGGATGTGATATATTTCGATTTTGCAAAGGCCTTTGGATAAGATAGATGATATGTCACAAGCCACGGAATCTCGGGATAGTTGGAAAACTAAGAGTATGGTTCTTAAAACACGGAAGCCAGGCTGTGACAGTCAATGAAGCTCTCTCCAAGGAGACAGTAATAGAGAGTGGGGTGCCCCAGGGAACTCTCTTGGGGCCGCTGCTGTTTATGGTGGATTTCAGTAATACAGACAACCACACGTACTAGCTGTGGCTACGGTACAAAAGCAGAACAAGCAGTCAACGAACCTTTCGATGCGAATCGTCTACAGAAAGATTTAGACACTATATATAAATGGGCTGCTGAAAACAACATGTGATTTAATGCATGAAAATTGCAAATCTTCCGCTATCAGCCAGCTTGTGCTAACACGCCACAACAAATATATTTTGGACAAAAAAAAGTGGTAGATGTAGCCAAACATAGTCAAACAGTGCGTGATGTTTTGATTGATAAGAGCAGGGACGCACAGTTTCAGATACATGCCATCAAAATGGTTGCAATGTTCAGATGACTGGCTGCGTGGATTTTGTGAACTTTCAGAATGAGGGACCTGGAATCTGTCGGTTCTCTGGAAGACGTTTGTCCTTAGCCATATGGGCTACTGCTCTTAACTGTGGTCACTCTTCGGTATCAAAATTAATAGCGGAAATTTGAGGTAGTTCAGCGGCGCTACGTCAGGAAGTGGAACAGCTGAGCTACTGAGAGAGACTAAAACGGTTACGAATCTACCTCCTGGAGAGAATATGGAGCAGATATGCGGCGATGTACATATGGAAGATCTTAGAAGGGTTGGCGCCAAACTTTGGCATTGAGAATTATAATAGCCCCCGAACTGGACGCCACTGCACTGTTCCAAAGGTCCCAACCATCCCGTCCAGATTGAAGACTCAGTACTGTAAAAGCTTAGGATTCCAGGGATCACAGCTATTTAATATCTTGCTTAAAAGATCTGAGAGGCCTACACGAGTAGGGGCAGATGTTTTCAAGGAACATCTTCGTTCTCCTGTGTCCAAGGTCCCATATGAACCTACATCACGGCATGAAACTCAACAGAGGGCAGCTATATCAAACTCATTCCTGCACCAAAAGCTAATTACAAAAGAATAACCATGAAAAAGGTAATTATACTGGCGGTGCTTCAGCACGGAGACAGCCTTTGGGCTGAAACGCATAAAAGACTAAAAGACGACATTACACAAACACACACAAGCTCCCCCTCTCTTTCTCTCACACACACACACGCCCTCCCCCCTCTCTCTCTCTCACACACACGTTCTCTCCTCCCCCCTCTCTCACACACACACACACACGTACGAGATACAGGACTCATGTGACTTCTTTGCAGCATGCAAAGGTACGACTGTTTTATGGCTACACCCACACGCAGCGACTGGTCAGCATAGTTAAACAACACAAAAATGGACAGAAATAGAAA
>NC_068996.1:46219916-46221350 GCF_001194135.2 Octopus bimaculoides | reverse complement strand
TACATACATACATACATACAATACATACATAGATACATACATACATACACACTTACATACATACATACATACATTCATACATACATACATAGATACAATACATACAATGCATACATATATACATACAATACATACATACATACAATACATACATACATACATATGTACATTCATACATACATACGTACATACATACAAACATACATACATACACACACACACGCATGCATACATACACACACATACATATATACATACATACATGCATTCATACATACATACATACATATATACACACATACATACATACACACATATATACACACATACATACATACATACATACATACATACACACATATATACACACATACATACATACATACATACATACATACATTACATAGGCATTCCTATGTGGTCTAGTGATTAATATTGCTGGATTTCACCCAAGCGGCCCGGGTTCCATTCCCAGCGTGAGAACGTGTTACATTGATACATAAATACGCAGACATTGTGGCTGCTTTCCTGTATAAGACAAAAGCGTTACTAGAAAGAGTCACTGAAATGACTTATTGACGATGCAGTGTGGGCCCCTTATATGACTCTTGAGCCCCGTCAAAGAATTGCACATTTTATTGCATAATGTACAGCTGTATGTATATATGTATATCTGTGTGTGTGTGTGTGGGGGTTGTTTCGTTGGATGTGTGGGTGTGCGTACGCTCGCGCGTGTGAAAGAAACTAGTATACAATACAATTCAGCCGAAATAGCCGATGATTCACCAATGCATTAAGTACTACTGATGTGAGTCATTGACAACTTAATTACAAGTGCCAACTCGACAGACTTTGTGTGTCTGTATCTGCGCCAGTTTGTGTTTATGTTTAAATGGCGTTATTTTGTTCTCCCTCCACGTCCTGTAACTTAGCTTTTCGACAAGTAGTTGTCGACAAAATAGTCAGTGCACGGCCCGCTGTTTTAATGCCAAGAATTAGTAATACCTTTCATTCTTTGGAAAAAAAAAATATATATATGTGTGTGGCTGTATGGTAAGTATCTTGTTTACCAACCACATAGTTCCGGGTTCAGTCCCACTGCGTGGCACTTTGGGCAAGTGTCTTCTACTATAGCCTCGGGCCGACCAAAGCCTTGTGAGTGGATTTGGTAGACGGAAACTGAAAGAAGCCCGTCGTATATAAGGATATATATGCTTGTATGTCTGTGTTTGTTTAGGTCCCCGTAACTTAGTGGTTCGGCAAAAGAGAAATAAAAAAGAAATAAAAAGAATATATATGTATGTATATGAATATGCATATGCACGTATTTGTGTTTGTTCCCCCCACCATCACTTAACAACCGATGATGGTGTATTTACGTACCCATAACTTAGCGGTTCGGCAAAAAATACCTTAAATATATATATATATATA
>NC_068996.1:46218930-46219805 GCF_001194135.2 Octopus bimaculoides | reverse complement strand
AAGACGGGCATCTTTCAGTTTCTTATTTCTTTACTGCCCACAAGGGGCTAAACATAGAGGAGGCAAACAAGGACAGACAAACGGATTAAGTCGATTACATCGACCCCAGTGCGTAACTGGTATTTATTTAATCAACCCCGAAAGGGTGAAAGGCAAAGTCGACCTCGGCGGAATTTAAACTCAGAACGTAACGGCAGACGAAAATACTGCTAAGCATTTCGCTCGGCATGCTAACATTTCTACCAGCTCGCCGTCTTTCAGTTTCCGTCTACCAAATCCACTCACAAGGCTTTGGTCGGTCCGAGGCTATAGTAGAAGACACTTGCCCAAGGTGCCACGCAGTAGAACTGAACCCGGAACCATGTGGTTGGTAAGCAACCCACTTACCACACAACCACTCCTGCGCCTGTATAGGTATACACGCAAGAAAGAATTAAGGAAAAGTAAGTAAAACAATATTTAAAATAGAGCAAAACATATGCAAGTTTATAACATTATCTACTATCATAGAGCACATTGCCATTTTCTGATGTGTTGTTTCGAAAGAGTAAATTTGGTACGTGAAGCAGTTGAGGAATGCAAAACTGATTCTAAGAAAATTGTCATTCAACTATTTTTCGCTAATGAGTGAATGGGGAAAATTGAGCTGGACAGTGCCAATGAGTTGTCTAGGTTATTAGTGTATTAGGTGAGAACTTGAAGTAAAGCAGTGATAGATAAATAGAGTGACAGACAGACAAATATATACATACATACATACATACATACATACATACACACACACACACACACACACACACACACACATACACACACACACAGATATCTTTTTATTATAGCCACACAGGGCTAAATACAGAAAATGGACAAATTAC
>NC_068996.1:46211627-46212880 GCF_001194135.2 Octopus bimaculoides | reverse complement strand
CGTTCATGCGGAACGACTTGTTGGTCAGTCTCCTTGCCTGCTATTAGAGGCAAATCGACCACGTGTGAAGGCCTAGCCATATTTCTTTTACGAAATATGGCAAATAAGCCGGAGAAAAATCAAAAACTTTTGGAAATAAACTCCAGAAGGAGCCACTTCCTATTACAAAAACCCAATAGGGTCGAAGTGTATAGACTTATACACCTCTTCCACAAAAAATATTTTAAAACTGCAAAATTTTTGACATATAAAAGGCCAACTTACTTGCGAGCCGATGCGACTAGCATCCGTCCCGATCAGAGATAGATAGATAGATAGACAAACAGACACACAGCTAGGCAGATAAAAAGAGAGATAGATAAATGGATAGATAGATAGATAGATAGATAGATAGATAGATAGATAGATAGATAGATAGATAGATAGATAGATAGACAGGCAACCAGACAAACAAATAGACAGATAGACAGAAAAATAGAGAGATAGATAAATGGATAGACAGACAGACAGACTGTTAGATAGATAGATAGATAGATATATAGATATAGAGATGAAGAAAAAAAAAAAGAAAAACAGACAGAGGCGTTAAAAGGCATCACTTCGCAAGAGTTCCAGGACTACTTTGAACAGTGGGAAACGCATCTGGACCGAAGCATTGCTTCAAATGAAGAATACTTAGAAAGCGATAAATGTAAATGAAATAATATTGTAAAATTCCGGTTTCTTTTGGGTACCACTCATATATACATACATACATACATACATACATATATATATATATATATGGGAGAATTTACGAAAAAAACAACAACAGACGAAGACAGGTGGTGTAAACAACAAGTGGATGTATTAGTTTAACGTTCGGGAATAGAGAAAGTCTTTAACGCTTCAAGCCTACGCTCTTCAACAGAAAGGAATACAGAAAGAAACAAGGAGAAAAAATATATAAATGTAGTGGTCAGCGATCTATCATGGCGAATATCTCTAATTTCATTTAATTAGTTCCTTAAAGGATGCGAGCATCCTAGTTCACCAGTTTATACCAGCGTTCAGAGGAAAGAAATTATATTAGTTTATCACCGAAACGTATAGGTGTTTAAATAAACCTATTTAAATAAGAAAATGAAGAAAATGGATGAAAATTTACGAACAGATGTTTTTATTTAAATACAATCAAATTCATACATAGAAATTCCTACCTACAGCTGTTTCAATGCACAGTTCTATAATTTCAGAAATAAAAATCTATATTT
>NC_068996.1:46210164-46211472 GCF_001194135.2 Octopus bimaculoides | reverse complement strand
AGAGAGTTAGGGGTTGAGGATTCAACCCACTAAGGGATAGTATTTATCCAATATACTGCTGGGAGGGTACCCAATTATTGTTACACTAGTGTTATACCAAGTGCAATAAGTGGGTGCGGGTAAAAGAGGGTTATTTTACCCTAAATTTATATAGCAATAAGAAAATGGAGGAGAATATGCGCAATTTAGTTATAAAATAAACAGATTAATCAACGGAATACATTGTCTGCAAGTCAATGGATACCGCATATTCTCCTCCATTTTCTCATTGATAGAAAAGGTAAGACAACAAAAGAAAGAGACCTCGATATTATGTAAATAGAGGAATTTATCTGTAAATAATATGTGACAATTATTCGGTAGCCATGATAAAACTCCGAGTTTCGGATGTCGGGGCGGAAACCCTCGCCGCCATCTCTTCAGTTACCTGGCCATCGAAAAAAATGCTATGAGAATGACCGTTAAACAAAGGGAAATACTATAACTCTCTTCTTTGTGCTGAACTAAGAAACATCAAGCAGGATTCACAAAGCTCAAGGTGATTAATTTTCGGCTGCAAGGTAAAATCAATCTCACCGCGTTTCTGTCCAAGTTAACGTTATTTAACATAGCAAGCTGTTGTGAGTTCTTCCAGTTTCAGAATCTCTCTGAATTGGAAAAGGAAAAGCGTATACACAGAAGATGACATTCAAGTGTATTTTTCACATTCGATGAGCTGTACAAAGACAAGCCTGACAGACTTCAGGATACCATTTTTGTTTAGAATACCACTGGGTGGTTCCTAGAGAGCAGTAGTAAGGGAACGAAAATAATGAAGAAAGAACTAGTTTCGATTAAAAGTATTTTGAGCTGAGGCAAAATTTCTAAAATATCATATCAAGATTTTTGATTGCAAAAAGACAATTCTGTATAATTCCACAGATATGATCTCATGTCCCTCTGAGTTGCGTTGGTTCTGCTCGAAGAATAGGTGTTTGCGGAATACCCAGCCACTTAGACATAAATGTAATATATTCATTGGTTAGTGTTTCTGCGACCACTCCTTCCATTTATGTACGTACATCCATGTGTGTGTATGTGTGTGTGTGTGTGTGTGTGTGTGTATGTGTGTGTGTATGTGTGAGCGTGCGCGCGCGCGTATCTAAAGAGAAAAATAACCTGAATCTGGAGACACAGCAGACCGATTGAATATGAATCAAAGAATACTCAGTTATTCTTTAATGGTAAGCATTGAAAAGGAACTTCCAGTCCAAGAAAGTAGAGAAAGGGAAAGAGAGAGAGAGAAAGAGAGAGAGAGAGAGAGAGAGA
>NC_068996.1:46208244-46209271 GCF_001194135.2 Octopus bimaculoides | reverse complement strand
ATATATATATATATAATAAAAGAAGGAAAATGCACAAAATTTATTTATTTTTAATATATATTTAAAGGATAGAATATTATGATAGTCGACTGGTTTCGCGTTTCGCTAAGCATGACATTAAAATTGGTGAAAATATTGCAATTTCGTATTTTCTTAAGAAGTTTTTAGTCCATGATGCTTATATGAGAGTTTATTTGCAAATGAATCAGTATGTTACAAAAACCTCAGGGGAAGTAATTGGTGATTGTTATTATACAAGAGAAGGGAGGTAATTGCACATTTTTGTAGGGTGAGTACACTTTTTGGGAGAGTAAATTTATATTAACTCATGAGTTAAAATAGTGAGATAAAATATGTACAGTGTTGGTTATGCGTTCATGAATTAAAATATTCATAAAAACAAAAATTGGTCATGCGTCCATATTCAGGCGCGGTTTGTATTTTTCAATAAATAATTTTTTTTATTTAATCGTTCTTGTGTAGAAATTATTTCTTTACACTGATAAATGCAAGAAACCGTGAAGTTTGGTTGGAGATTCCCTGCACATCTCTCTATGTGTTCACTCAGTGATATCTGTCTATACCTTGGGAACTATCGGTTTCTTATGCAGTGTAGTTCTCTGTCTAAGTGACATCTTGTTTGGCCTATATAACCCCAGTTATCACATAAATTAAATTTTTGGATGCTTGAATGAAATTAATCTTAATCTTAAATCTCTGTCCTTGTTTGAAATGGAATTCTGAACTTTCCATTAGGTTGGAGCATGTTCCACAATTTGGACATCCGTATGTTTTAATTATTGGCCTCTGGGACTCAAACCCACATCTTCTGTGGACATGACAGAAGTGGACTGGAATCCCGCGGGCAGTCTTCAACTATTTTCCATCCAAGAGTTTCTTTTAACGCAGTATTCTACATATTGCAGTTTTATTTACTTCGAGCAACACAATTAAAACATATTTCCTTAGGTGTATGTGTGTGTATATTTGCCTCTGTGTGTATGTGTTTATATATATATATAAATAC
>NC_068996.1:46206993-46207910 GCF_001194135.2 Octopus bimaculoides | reverse complement strand
TTATATTTCTGCTGCTTTTAAATAAAGTATATATATATATATATATAATATATATATATACCCACACACATTCGTAATACATAAATACATAAACAGACTTATAAACCGATATAGCCTGTTAAAGACAATACATCGTAACCTAATGCTCCAGGCTTGTTTTAATTATCAAGGCATCATCAGACGAGAAATTCTATTCCGCTTTTTTATAATGAATACTCAGTTTTGTTTGAGCAAAGACCTTGATTCTCTACATATGTACACGCACACAGATACACATACGCATGCATATGCTCACACTCATACACAAATGTAGATTTATGTATCACATATAATTCTAAATATTTTGTGTTTGACATTCCACCGAATTCGGATATGAGAAACTCAAAGTATCCATAAATGGAATATCAGCTTCCACGATACTTACATAAATATATGTATACATACAGACACACCCCACTCACACATGCATTATATATATGTGTTTGTGTGTGTGTGTGTGTGTGGGTGTATGTGGGTGTATATATATATATATTTATATATATATATGTATGTATACATACACACATATATATATATATATACATATATATATACGCACACACACACTATATATATATAAATATATGTATATATACATATATATATATATAATCATCCAGCTATACATATAATCATCCAGCTATTCTGATTATATGTCTGTGCACACGTTTGAATGTGGTGTGTGCCAGAGGGTTTGCAAATCCAATGGGGGTCTTAAAAGACATGTTAGGATCCACAATGAGCAGAACTTACTTGCAGGTATTGGTAGTGCAAATCAGAGGTGCAATCTGTGTGGGTGTTTTTTCAAAACACTGTCTGGTTTAAAAAGCCACATCAGACGCCATGAAAGAGCTAAGGTGTAGGTGCAGGAGGTGGTC
>NC_068996.1:46203607-46203801 GCF_001194135.2 Octopus bimaculoides | reverse complement strand
AAAAAAAAAAAAAAAAAAAATGGTGATTGAAAGACAGTCATACGGAGTCATGCAGAGTCATATAAGCAATTAGGCAAGCATATGGAGAAATTCACACGTATATGATTGAAGGAAGAATTTTAACTGAAAAACGTTCCATATAAACACATTAACACACACACACAAACACACACACATACACACACACACACACA
>NC_068996.1:46199814-46203597 GCF_001194135.2 Octopus bimaculoides | reverse complement strand
TCTATACTGTTTTCTTCCTCCATCCTTCTCTAATTCCCTTTTTCTCCCCCGCTCTCCTTCACCGTTTTTCTATCTGTCCCTCTCTCTTCCCTCTTTCTCTCTCTCTCTCGTTGCTCACACGTGACCATCATCCATCTTTCTTTTCCTGCACGGACGTTCAAAACAACGGACGTGTTTTTCACTCTCTCTTCTATCTTTTCTCCCAGCGTTCACTATTTTCCTCTCGTTCTGGTCTAACGACCCTCCATATTTGTTTTCGTTCGGTTTCCTTGTATGTCTCCACTCTCATGTTTTTGTCCCCAACTTTTACCCTCCACAAATCCTAACTTTTATTTTAGAATTTATGGGAGCAACTGATGTTGAATGCTCGAAATGAGGAGTAGATAGACAGCAGACAACTGATGAAGGGTCCTTTCTCTGTGTTTAACTCCTGTTTTCCAGTTTTTTCTCGTTGTTTACGTATTTCATATTAGTTGCACCGCTGGTGATGTCCTGTACCCATATATGCATGTGTGTACAAACACACACACACACACACACACACACACACACACACACACACACACACACACACACACACACACATATATATATATATCTGTGTGTGTGTATATAATTCTTAAACAAGAGTATTGTTGACTTTGACTTTGAAGTTGCGGTCATCGTCAGAGTGTGATGGATTAGAATTTACCTTGGCTTTATATAGTTCGGTTCCTGGGTGAGTGGAGTGGTAATTAGGTTTTAGTGGGAGATCTTACGAAGTTGTGGTTTGGAGAATTTTTTATTGATTATTGATTATTGATTACACTGGCCCAATGAACTAAAGAAGGTGAATTTTATAGTAATTTTTAACGCAGATTTCGAATCTGTTTTTAGAATTTTTCTATCAGGCATGGTTTTTATGTGACAAAGTAATTAAAATACCCAATAAATGTATGATATTAATACAGAAATAAGACTGACAATTATAACTGGTCAGCAGAATTAATGAAAAACTCTGTCCCATAAAAAAAGTACGTGAATTTATTTAGTATTCTGCAGAATTCAAGTGTGTATTCAGATTTTTCTATAAGTCATAGTTTTTCTGTGATAGCATATGTAGAATGTTAAATAATCGTATTTCATGAATTCAAAAATTAGGCTGATATTACATGGAAACGTACCTTTTAAACGTAGAGGCGTGTGATTTTCGACTGTATTTAGCTTCTGGAACGTCACTTTTTAGTGACCAACAATAATCAGTCAACATAGAAGAGCTCCACTTTCCTTGGTTCCAGGTTTCCATGTACAGAATGTCCTGGTGAAACTTCTCACCGTGCTCGTCACTGACAGCCTCAATATTTGCAGGGAAAAACCTCCAAGTGAGAGTTCAAGAAGTGGACTTTTAGGCTCATATTGCATCGCAAGGTTTTGTATGATGTCAGTAGCTTTTTCACAATGTCAGAATAGTTCTCTGCTCTGTGATTCCCCAAAATCTCTTTGCAAACTTTCTTAAATGACAGCCACGCAGCTTTTTCAACATCATTGAGCTCTTCATAAAACCTTTGGTCGCTCATCAGCTCCTTAATCTATGGCCCAACAAAAATACCTTCCTTGATTTTTCCGTCACTTACTCCCGGAAATTTAATTTTCAAATACGTCCCTTGTCAGTTCTATCTATACCTTTGACAAAATTCTTCATCAACACAAGCTTAATATGCAAAGGAGCAAATAAATTTTCTCATAATCAACAAGGAGAGGATTGATGACGTTCTTCTGTCTAGGAGTCAGAAATCGTTTCGGCCGCACATTCTTTTCATAATGATTTTTCCTATCCTGACTGTCCCACTCAAAGAGAAAGCAACGAAACTTAATGTAACCCAGCTGCATTCCAAGTAAAAGTGCCACAACCTTTAGGACACCACAAATATTCCACTTATATTCCTCATACTTAATTTTTTGCAACAGAAGCTTCATACTCTTATATGTTTCCTTCATGTTAGCTGCACGGGCCAGAGGAACAGAAGGAAACTTATTTCCATTGTGGAGTAAAACTGCTTTCAAATTTTACTTTTGAGAAGTCAATAAACGAACGCCATTATTCCTGCTATATTTGTGGTTACGTTCCTCCGCAACAGAATATGCATCATTAAAAAACACCACACCATCCTCAAGTGAGAAAAAATTTGCAGAATCACAATGCCGAAAACGATAAAAACTAACTTTGGTCTCTTTCTGGAGAAGATTCCAGCTCTTTAACCTGGAAGCAAGAAGTTCAACTTGCTTTTCGAGAAGTTTAAATCCCGCATTCAGATCTCCCTAACTCAACAAATGCGGTTCACTTGAAGAACAGTTAGGCTCAAAGTCCATGTCTTCTCTTTCTTTCTCCACATTTTCATCACTTGACTCGTCTTCACTAAGTCTCATTTGTTTTGGAGAGTCACGTACAGATAAGTGTTGACTGTGAAGTACTAGTCTCATAGCAAATTGTAAATTAGGATATATTACAGTATGCTCGGATTTTGATGTCATACCTTGTATATTCGTCATGCAGAAGTAGCAATCTGAAGTGAGATCTTTGGGCTCTCTCCAAATCATAGGGATGGCAAAAGGCATTTGGCGTGAACCTGTGGACCATGCAATGACAAGCCTGACACAGGTTACATAACATACATAAGGGGCTCAGCTTTTATCCTGGTCACCCACTTTGCAGTCAAAATAATGCCCATAGCACTTTTTAATCAACGGCGTGAAACGTCGTCTTTGTGACTTGAATATTGTCACCGCAAATATAGCAAAAGTTGTTTGCGATGTTTATACAACTTCTCGGCATTATGAAGGTGAATGGAATATGTGAACTTAGTACACAACCGCACGCCTACAGGCAAAGTATTGGTGACTCATCGACTCAGTGTTGCCAAGTTTCGGTGATTCATTGGCTCAGATAGCTGGGTTTATGATTTCATTAGGTCAATTCTATTTATAAACTTTTAAATTAGGAGTACGTCTTAGACCATTAGCTTCATATTTCAGCAGATTAACTGAAATTTAACCCACGTAAAAGAAACTGAGAGGGATATCGTAGAACAGAGAAACTGTGTGTGGCACAAATAATTTGATATTATTTTTGAATTCTGCATTCAAAAGACATATACGATCCAGGTATTCTTTTTCTTGGGACAAATTCTTCGTTGACCAGTATTACTGTTTAGAATATATTCATGTATGTAAAGCTTTAAAACAAACACTAATACACACAAACACACACATACACTCACACCACACACGTATGTATGCACAGAGGGAGAGAGAGAGGGAGAGAAAGAGAAAGATGGGGTTTAATGTAGCGGAGCTGATTATGAATAAAAACAATATAGCGGTGGGAATACAAAAGCAGGGCAATCCTCAGCATACGAAAAACAAATACTGTAGGGTGTGACATTTGTAATACAGTGAATTGAAATGCATCGATGAACTGAAGTATTTTTAAAACAAAGAGAGCGAGAAGAAGGAAAGATAACTACTTCGTTAAAATGTATTGGACGCAATACATTGGATATATCTCACAGATAAACTGATGAATGACTAGGCAAAGATAGAAGATACACATAAAAACACACACATACACACACACACACACACACACACACACACACACACACACATATATATATATAAATACACAAAGACATATACAGTGTATGTGCATACATACATATATACACATACATACCGCTAATATACGGGGACATAAATACACCATCAGTTGTCAAGTGATGGTGGAGGGCAAACACAGACACACAA
>NC_068996.1:46198850-46199454 GCF_001194135.2 Octopus bimaculoides | reverse complement strand
TATTATTATTATTATTATTATTATTATTATTATTATTATTATTATTATTATTATTATTATTATTATTATTATTATTATTATTATTATTATTATTATTATTGCTGCTGTTGTTGAGTAAGAGAGCAGTGCATGACATCAAAGTGACTGCGGGGTAAAATATACGAAGCCCAGTATACCCATCATGACTACCCGTCTGATAAGGGTACACCAGGCACATGCATCACAACCATATGTGCGCGACATGGTGATTTCATATCAAGATAAACAATACATGACCTTGCAAGTGAGGGCCCAGTTAGAATTTTCTTCAGGTTCAGTAGCCCATCCCACTCAAAAGGTCCTTGAATAAGGGTTGTTTGAGGACGATGAATGAAACACCCATGTTTCCAAAGCTGAATTATCCAAACCCCAAAGAATTCCTCTCAACACATGGCTATGATGCTCCCCCACTACTTCTGCTCCTGATCAGAGATGCACATATCATCAGCCACCTATGGACATGCTCAACTGGTTAAGGTTAAACAACTGACAAGCAAATCTGTGGTATTGAGCAAAATATTTGCTGTAGCCCATCTTTTTATACCAAGACAAAACAATGTACATG
>NC_068996.1:46197222-46197945 GCF_001194135.2 Octopus bimaculoides | reverse complement strand
TATTACTTTTACTACTACTATTACTACTACTATTACTGTTACTATTACTGTTACAATTACTACTACTATTACTACTACTACTACTACTACTACTACTACTACTACTACTATTACTATTACTATTACTATTACTTTTACTACTACTATTACTACTACTATTACTCTTACTATTACTACTACTATTACTATTACTATTACTATTACTATTACTATTATTATTATTATTACTATTATTATTATCATCATCATCATCATCATTATTATTTATTTACTACTACTACTAATAATAATAATAATATCTATATTTATATATGTGTATGTGTGTGTGTGTGTGTGTGTGTGTGTGTGTATAAAGGTGGCTGTGCGCATGATTGTGGAGGCTGATGAAAGAGCCACTTGTTGGCTTTAGAGCAAGAGATGAGAGTTAAGATGGAAGCCAGGAGGAGATGAAGAGCAGTGATTTGACCACCTCTAGTGACCCACCAACGAGAGGATGTTACGGTTTAGCGTCGGAACACCCGATGAACGCTGGATACTGTCTGATGACATCAGTTCCTCCTGGCCAAGGCTCCATTCACTTTGGTGAATGGAAAAAGCACCTACTTTCAGGTGTTATTAACACACACACACACACACACACACACACACACACACAGATGTACGTAGTGTAATAGTGTATTTTTCATTTGTTGATAGGTTCAGCAAAATAAATTGCTCAATACA
>NC_068996.1:46193679-46196377 GCF_001194135.2 Octopus bimaculoides | reverse complement strand
TATATATATATATATATATATATTGAATAAGATATATGTATATATGCATGCACGGATGCATGTATATATTATGTATATATACATATAGATAAATGTATTTGGTTAATGAGAGACACAAAATAGAAGATACGAGATTATTTATTAATCATTACGATTGTTTCGACTCTCCTAGCATCGATCCCTCGCTGTTGGGATACTTAACAACTGGCTAGGAGCATAATCTGGTTAGGTACAGATGTATCTCTTCGGGTGATAAATAGTTGCAACTCGTTAAAATAACGACTATTTCGCAAAGTGACTTCTCGGTTCGTATGAAGAAAAGTAGTAAATTAGAGGATAGAGCTTCATTTATACAGAAGAGCATTAATAAAAAAATAACAGATGCAAAAAAGAAACGAATACAAAAAAGATGCAAAAAAGAAACGTTAACGGATATGGATGTATAGACGCCCTCGCCTAGCTTGTATGACGCATGTGCACTCGCGCATACAAACATCCACGGAGATGTAAACATACGTACACGTGTGGTTTGGTGCATATACGTTCACATAGCGAATTAAATTGCTACTTGGTGTTTGTAAGAATGGGAAAGTTAGAGCTAAATTTAATTCATCCATACCTTAAGGTATGAACGTACTTTACCGGTAAGCTACCAGGAATATGCTATATGTTTTAATATTTTATATAGATAAATGTATGTATATGTGCGTGTATAATCAAAGATTATAGAGAAATAAAAGCAGATGTAACAAAGGGAAAATACACACGTAGTATGTCGCTAAATCTTTATTAGTTATCGTCCAAAATTCATAATAATTTCACGCCTTTAACCATAATATTATTCTCTTTTGGTGGTGTTGGTGATGAGAAGCCGCTGGGAAATAGCGAGCAAACATACAAGAGACCAAACACGACAGAATGTGAACATACAAACATAAATTAAATAAATATACATTATACAAATAAAATGCTATGAAATAGGGCCTTGCAGCTCAAAATTTGGTTTCAAGTTTTGGCACAGGTTCAAGAATTTCGGGGATGATGTAAGTCGATTACATCGACTCCAGTGCTCATCTGATACTTATTTTATCGTTCCTAAAAGGATGAAAGTCAAAGTCGACCTTGGCGGAATTAGAACTCAGAACATAAAGACAGACGAAATACCGCTAAGTATTTCACCCGGCGTGCTAACGATTTTGCTAGCTCGTCGTCCGTTTCAAGCATGTTGTATTGATGACAAGACCGTCACGTTTTAGTTTAAGTTTCTTTTACTAATGATTTTTCATATTTCCTCATTAGTAGATTTAAGTGCAGTTTGGAACAATAGCATTTCCGAAGTCCAGTAACATTTAACGTCCTTTCCACCTCGTCCTCCGAATAAATTGATAATTGTAGTGGCAATTTTTTTGGCGAGATTTACAGTAGAAAGCGAAGGATCATGAGGGATAATGTTGTAACTTTATAAAATTGTCGTCGCCGAATTTAGTATTGGATAACGTTTTACTCCTAGTGGCTTTCGTAGTTTTTTTTTCATGTGTGCGGGTTTACTAATGATAAAACATCCCAAGTTACTTTTTTTTTCTTTTTTGCAAAATTCTATATCCATTTGGGTTTGTGGCGTTGCATATAACGCCGCATACGTGAACCCGAATGGGTATAGCATTAGCAAAACATAGTTATCGTTAAACGTAACCAAACCACACGCACCAATTACAGCGATGACATATTCATGGTGATTAATACGAAAGAACATGCGGATTGACTTACTAAAATACTTTCATCCTTAATTTTCAGCCCACCATAATTCTAGCATTGTAATACTATGAACTAATCTTCTACTATTTAATCTATGTCTCATGTAGTGTGTTATAGTGTGCTGCAATGGCTCCTTATAGAGAAAGTGTCATCGTACTTGCGTGTCCGATTTAATAGTGTAAAGATCACAAATGTCTTCTCCTCTTACAACACACTCATCGCTGATTAAATTACACTTCTTGATTTCGGCACGTACTTCACCTTACAGGAAAACACAATCGAAACGGTAGGTTGGGCTCGAATTACTTTATCAATCTCTCGAGACAATTAGTCATAAAAATATAATAAAACTGATTAGAAACTGCAAGACTGATTCAAGTTTGAAAGCAATAAACATAGTTATAAACACAACAATAAAAATGCACTTAACCCTTAATTAGTTTCCATGACCTGAAAAATAACTATAAAATTTTAAATATTTATAAGCGATGAGTCATCTGTTTAATATAGACAAAAATTAATTCATTTCAGACAACTGAAGGAAGCCATCAATAAGATATGCATGGCAGCTGAAAGTAGCTCAAGATGGCTGTGGTTGACGAAACACAGCAGGTGGAACTCTTCTGCAAAGCGAAGACTAATTTAATGCTCGCTGCCCATCTCAGGAGAAACGTTCAAGCTAAGGGGGAAACGGCTGAGATTCTGAGATACCTCAAAAGATGATACTTGAGACATTTGATTTGAGTGATGTAAAAGAACTGAAAGTCTGTCGATCCGCCTCCTGACAGTCAATCAAGCTACACATCCGTCCATCTTATCAATCCCTTCAATCATTAATCCTATTCATCCATTCATTCATCTTTTAACCATCTATCTAATTGTTATTTTACCCACGCCCTCTATCTAAACACACACGCACACACACACACACACACACACACAC
>NC_068996.1:46192665-46193156 GCF_001194135.2 Octopus bimaculoides | reverse complement strand
TATATATATAGCCGCCATGCTTGATTGCTAAATCCACAAGTTTTTTCATTCTTTCTCTGTTTATTTTCTTTTATTCCTTTCTGTCGAAGGACGTAGGCTCGAAACGTAAAAGACTTTCTCACCTTCTCGAGCGTCAAACTAATACACCTGCTTGTTGTCCACACACCTGTCTTCGCCTTTTGTTTTTTCTGTAAATTTCAACTGTATATAAAAGATAATATGGTCATATCAGGAAAGCCTTTGATCATGAATATCCTGCTCGATCACGGTTAACCTGAAGTTAAGTTACAACTACAAACAGTTCATGATGAGAAAGTGATAATTTACCTGACTCAGCATTCGAGAACTATGTATCATAAAGTTCTCCTATATTTAGGATTTCATTGTCTAATGTTTCATCCATCCATCCATCCATCCATCAGTTCGTCCATCCATCCATCAGTTCGTCCATCCATCCATCAGTTCGTCCATCCATCCATCAGTTCGTCCAT
>NC_068996.1:46191474-46192655 GCF_001194135.2 Octopus bimaculoides | reverse complement strand
CCATCCATCAGTTCGTCCATCCATCCATCAGTTCGTCCATCCATCCATCAGTTCGTCCATCCATCCATCAGTTCGTCCATCCATCTATATTATCAACAGAATTCTACGAGACAGCTGTTGGCTGTTTGCTTCGACAAATGTCAATGAACTTAAACAACGAAAAGATTTGTAACGACTAACTTTTCGGAGAGACTAACTTTTCGGAGAGACTAACTTTTCATCCTTCAGATGAAATAAAGTACAACAATAACAACAGAAACGAATAAAATAAAGGATAAAATAAGTAAAAAAAAAAGAACAAGTACAACAGCAACAATAAACAAACAAAAATGCATTGTCACAACATCAGTGAACGCCCACAATATCATAGATAACTTTGTAGATAGACGCTAGAGATAGCCTCTGTTTGAAGAAGAGATCATTCAGATAAGGTCAACTTATGATACATAAATCCTCGAAGTTGTGCAGATAAAGTGTCACATTCTCATCATGAAATGTGTATTTGTTGTCACTTGATCTCAGACTCGCCCTGATCAAGCATAAAACTGATACTAAGAGTAATTTCTCTTTATATATTGAAGGATTACATTGTTTAATGTTTCCAGTTTTTAAAGTTGGTAGTGTGTTTAGTTGAGGAAATTTTAGCTTCCTTTTTATAGCAGGTCGTACGACTACGTATAAAGCGTTCTCGTGCGCATGCACACACATATGCAGACGATCACTCGAAATCACCACAGTTAAATACAAGCACACATATCACTATTTTTTGGTAAGACCAGTAATACTTTCTGAAGTAGTATATACATACATATACACACGTGTATGATCGTTCCTGGAATGGAATCCTTCCATGCAGTTCTAAAAGAAGAATGTTATCTATCTAACTGTCTCTCTGCCTCTCTGTCTATACATATTTACACATGCATGTATACATACATACATGCATTCATACATACATACATATATACATATGATTAACGAATGAAACGAGATATATATGAATACATACAAACATACATACATATATGTATGTATATATATATATATATGTATATACACATGTATATACGTACATATAGCTATCTATCTATCTTTTCATCTATCTGTATATGTATATATGTATATATATATATATATGTATATACACATGTATATACGTACATATAGCTATCTATCTATCT
>NC_068996.1:46187785-46191105 GCF_001194135.2 Octopus bimaculoides | reverse complement strand
TATATATATATATATATATATATGTGTATGTATGTATTATGTATGTATGTATGTATTCGAGAGTCCAATACAAATAACAACTTGGTGCCTGGTGCAAATAAGACCACGAAAATATTCAATATGAAGAGTTCGAGAGAACAATCATATTGCACCGTCCGTCGTGTGGGGTTAACAAGGACGTGTTTCGATTTTAGGTGGAGGGTCCGTACGAAAAATGCATTGCACGCAATGTCGGTAGAACTAACAAGAATCCTGCAACTTGTACTGGTGTGTGTGTGTGTGTCTGTGTGTGGTGAGGGAGTGACAGCACAAAACATACTTTTCTCAGGATTCCGAAGCAGGCCTAAGATGGAACAACTGTCAAAGAGGCTAGAATCCTTAGAGGTAAAGAGCAGAAACTAGTCGAGGAGGCCAAACGCTACCGGCTAGATATAGTCTGTGTCTCTTCTACAATATTGTTTGGATCCGGCACGTAGATTTGGATGGAGGCTTGAAAATTCTACTATTCAGGTTTGGTGCCAATTATGTCAGCACAAGCGAAAGAGAGGATACTCAAGCTTCCGGTAGTCAAATTGTGTTATGGAGTGGATCCCCCATTTTGAAGTTTAGGCTAAAGGAAGTACCACTATAGCTGCTGCAAGTATATGTACGAAACAGCGAGGCCACTGCTGTTTTAGACGTAATTAAGACAGTCATTTGTCCTATAAAGAGATTGCAATGCACCAGATGTGCAAAGTTGTGATTGGATGGAATAGCGACTCTGAACCCCTTGCGAATGATGAAGCCTTACTAGACTTCTGTGTTGGAAATGGGCTCTCCATGATGGACACAGGGATATCCATATGCAAACTTGGTATTAGGATACTTTAGGATAGAAGTCACTAATAGCCTTTGTTATCGTCTCAGCTCTCTTTAATTGAGTGCTGGATGTTCGTGTAAAGACAGGAGCTGAGTCATCAACTGGTCACTGCGTAGTTGTTTGTAACTTGAGACTATTTACAACATGGAAAACTCTCAAAAGTGTTCGACTGACAGAGTAAAGAAAGAAGTCCTGGCGGATGACTGGATCCGAAATACATATGCGGACGCTATTGCATCCAAATTCAGGTACCTTCTTGATCAAACTGAGAATTCGAAACGGTGTGACAATTGTTTTCTTCAGCAGTTTCTTATTCGGCTGTACAATGCAGTGGACGAAAGTAGCTTGATGTTGCGCCAGGTGACATCCACTCACCTCGGTTTAACCAAGGAAACAAAGAAGGAGACTTGCAAAGCTTGGTTTGGAAACAAGTCTCCTTTTTGGGGTATGTGGTACACTGAGGCGAAAAGTTGCAGCAGAGAAAGTAAAAATGTCTAAGATAAAGTCAAGGGAGGACGCTGGTATTAAGCTGGGCCCTGACCTTAGATTAACCAATAAAGTATTCTGGCAGACCAACCGCTGACTTCGTAACGAGAAACTCTCTTCTACATCTGCCATTAATAACTCGGCGGGAGTTTTCTTGATAGTGAAGAGAATACTTAAGAAGTGGAAAGTATACTTTGCTGATCTAAATCCAATCACGATAAAATCTTCTGGTGAACACGAGGTGTGTCTAAGGGCGAAGATTAACCACATAGAGGCTGAAATCATAAAGGCTATTAAAGCGCTCAAATGCGGCAAGGCTGCTGTAGAGGCTGTAATTCGACCTAAGATATTAAAAACCTTAAATTGAGAAGATATTCTCTGGGTGGCTCGTGTATGCCAGGTGGTTTAGACCTCTGGAAAGACACCAAAGCTATGGCAATCAGAGGTAGTAATCCCAATGTTTAAAAAGGGAAATGATAGCGAGTAGTATAATTATTGAGGAGTCTCGTTCTTGAGCCTCCTCGGTAAAGCTTACGCTATGTATCTGTAAAAAGAGATGTAGGGAAATAATCGAACCCAACCTAGTTGAAGAACAGTAACAAAGGAAAAGATTATGTGCAGAGTGGTCAGTCTCGCTAAGAAACGGAATGAGAAGACGCTATACTTAAATAGTTGAGTCGAGGTAGCTCTGTTGAGCTGAGGCTTACTGATGATGTTAAAAAGAAAAAAAATGAGGAGAAGACCAGTGAACAGTGTATTGCACCTAGAAAATTCCTCTCCGAGGCACAAGTCCAGGTAAGGTTTTTTATGGAAGACCAGCAATCACCTATGAATACCACCCTCTCCTCTCCACGCCACCAGTGTTATCCAAGGGAAAGGCAAAGGGGTCGATACAGCTTGGCACCAGTGGCGCCGCAACTCATTTTTACAGCTGAGTGAACTGGAGCAATGTGAAATAAGGGGTCTTGCTCAAGAACACAACACGCAGCCCGGTCCGGGAATCGAACTCACAACCTCATGATTGTGAGCCCGACTAGTAAATAGTGTATAATACATACATACACATATATATATGTATTGTATAAACGTGCATACACACACACATGACCCAGCGAACCGGTGAACAAGAAAAACGCATAGATTAGGTATGAGCGGTCGATAATGTTTTCAACACTAGCGCTGCTTTTAATCCGTTACTGAATTAAATATTATGTATCCATCGTTGGAGAATTCCAGCAAATAGTTGTAACACTATTTGTATATAGTCATTGAACGGCGATTCAGTCTATCCCCGGTTCGATTCAGGTACGTAATGTTGATAAGCCACAGAAATGGTGAAATATCGGTATCCGTTACTCCTGGACGGGACTGGAGGTGAATTGTCTCCCCTGTCATCCTTTAGGTGCTTTAACGCAGCGAACACATATTTGTGCGATCGAAGGGTAAGAACTGAATGGAGAGCATTCAACTCGGTGAAGGACGTGCTGAAGGTGAACCTAGACAAGGCAACTCGCGTCAATCTCTTCAACAAAGATCAACGAACTACAATCGCCACTGGTTTGCTTGCTCGTCACCGCTCAACTAATGGACACAAGCAACGATTTCTTTACCGAATCGTTACTGGCGACGAAAAATGGTGCCTGTACATCAATATGAAGCAGTGTAAGAAATGGCTTAGCCCCGGTAAACAAGCGACACCGCGCGTGAAACAAGATTTTAATCTGCGTAAAACGATGTTGTGGGTATTGTGGGACTGGGAAGGGATTATCCATTACGAATTGCTTGAACGGAACCAAACAGTCAACAAGGAACTCTGTGCTCAACAGATGGAACGACTCAAAACGGCTATTCAAGAGAAAAGACCTAATCAGCAGCATGGAGTTCTTCCGCTGCACGACAACGCCTGCCCTCATATCGCCAATATCGCCAAGGAAGCCATTCAAACGCATGGCCGGGAAGTGCTGCCACACCCGCC
>NC_068996.1:46186235-46187775 GCF_001194135.2 Octopus bimaculoides | reverse complement strand
AGCCATTCAAACGCATGGCCGGGAAGTGCTGCCACACCCGCCGTACTCTCCTGATTTGGCATCAACGGATTTCCACCTCTTTCGATCTCTTTCAAATGCTATGCGTGGAGTTTCGTTCAATCTTGCCTGAAATGTTATATGCATGTGAGACTTGGGCCTTGACGAAGAGAGAACAACAATATCTGCTTACGGCGCAGAGAGCCATAGAAGGGTCGATGCTAGGAATCTCACTTAGAAATCACATCAGGAACGAGGAGATCGGGGATAGAACTGGAAGGAAGGGCGTCGTAGCAGAATATCACCACAGAAAGCTACGACGGGCCAGTCATGTCACAAGGTTCACAGACAATCGGTGGACCCATGCAGTTGTCGAGTGGTACCCATGCGAACGGAAGAAACCACTCAGAAGACCTCCAATAAGGCGATCGATAACACACCCACACATTAATCAGAATACATAAACGGTTACTTAAGTTTCGTATAGATTAACATTGATAGTATTTCGAAAGAATGTAATTCACCAACAATTAATCAAGCAGAGAACCTACATGGCTACAGACTCCGCACCTTCCTGCAAACTACAATGGACATCTTTCAGAACAATTGTTGTTGTAACCAAAAATTGCAATCTCTCAGTATACAACCGCCATGCATGTGCATGAAACTTAAGTAGCTGTTTATTAATTTTGAGTTCTGTACAAAGACAACTTCTTTTCCATGAACTGAAGCCTTTGTATTTGTTGAAAGAATACTTGCAACGGTATGCACACACACACACATACATAGAGGGGAATATACTTACACACATGTATGAATGTAGAATAATTCAAACACTTATAATGAAAAGAAAAGTTAGAAAATTTCAACAGATACGCATACACAGGTAAGAAGTAGAAAAAAAACAAACAAAAATTAACAAAAAATAAAAACAAACAAAGCAAAGCATACACAACAAACATACAGACGGTGACGCGTGCAATGATATTCTTACGTAAATGTCAGAAATTTAATAGTAGCCAATGAAAATAATAAATACTCATAAAATATATTTCAGTACTGTTAAATGTACATAAATTGTGTTAATTATTTCGTTATGCGAGTCACATTAAGTTTACAATAAGAATGTAATTTACATATATCAGCACGTAAGCGATAGGAGCGATGACGGCTGCCATAGAAGAACTAGGGTACAACATATTAAACGCAGAAAAACAACAACAGCAACAACAACACAATAAGCCTCAAGGTATACGTGCGCGCGCGTGCCTGTATATATTACGTGCACGCATTTATATACATACGTACATACATATATACACACACATATACGTCTATGTTTTACAAACATATATGTACACTTGTATTATACACATAAATAAATAAATAAATACACATAAATATAAATATATATGATATATGAATATATATGTATTTATGATAAAAATACATATTTGTATATGTACATCTGTGAACGGGAATAACCGCTCATGCACACGTTTCTCTCTCTCTCTCTCTCTCTCTCTCTCTCTCTCTCTCTCTC
>NC_068996.1:46184277-46186225 GCF_001194135.2 Octopus bimaculoides | reverse complement strand
TCTCTCTCTCTCTCTCTCTCTCTCTCTCTCTCTCTCTCTCTTTCTTATAATCGTAGGGTGGGATTAGGAGGTCAGAAATTGAGGTGGGTGAAGTCTTAGAATTTCTCCAACAATCACTTCTGACTGTTTTCGAAGGTATACCAAAGAAGAGTGTGGCCATAGCAATAGATTGGATGGCTACACATTTGGCCATCCAGTAGCAACCCTTTTTAGTCAGATTTTGACCGCAGTCTCCAGCAGCTTCATGAACTGAGCCTTTAGCCCTATTCAAAGGTGTAGGGCAGCATGATGTCACCCACACTAGAGACACACTCCAAGACCATCACAGTTTGGAGGAACTTGGTTGAACATCACATGGATTATAGGCAAACAAATTATGGTTGAGGGTTTTGTGCAACTGGTTCTGCAGAAGTTCTTTTCATCTGAGAAGAACCAGATCAACCCCGGCTCTATAGGAAGGCTTAATTTATTCAGTAGCTTTTTTCTGCCATCGGCAAGCCCTTCTTTTTGGCATTGACTATCAGAATTTGTCCCTTACGTCTCTTGTATAAATGCCAGCGAATGTCTATTTCAAATATTATCTGAGGACGAATTGTACCTGAGAAACTTCTCCCGAATTTCTCAGGTAAAATTCCATAGTTAAGAAAGTTTTCCATGGAATATTTGCATTAAGCTATTTTAAACATACTGCTTATGCGACTGCGTTAGTTTATTCAAACTACCAATTCAAAAAATAATACTCACAACGCACGCACGCGCAATCACATAAACACACATAAGCACACACACATAAACACACACACACGTTTTAGTATTTGAGAAAGAGTGACCGTGAAGTGTAGGTAGTGATGTAGAGAGCGAGAGAGATGAAAATCTCTACTCTCTGTATATTGTATGCATGTGAATGTGTGCGTATATGCTACGCATGTGTGTGTGTGTGTGAATATGCATGTGTGTGTATGTATGTTTTCGGTGCACGAGCGTAAAGTCGTAAGGTCGATTCACGGCTGCGCATTGTGTCCTTGAGCAAGACACTTTATTTCACATTGTTCCAGTCCACTCTGCTGGCAAAAGTGTGTAGTATTAACGCGGCGAGCTGGCAGAAACGTTAGCACGCCGGGCGAAATGTTTAGCGGTATTTCGTCTGCCGTTACGTTCTGAGTTCAAATTCCACCGAGGTCAACTTTGCCTTTCATCCTTTCGGGGGTCGATAAATTAAGTACCAGTTACGCACTGGGGTCGATGTATCGACTTAATCCCTTTATCTGTCTTTGTTTGTCTATGTTCATTAAAAATTTCCTCTGACCCACTTCCCAAGGACTGGGATAAGCGAAATTTGGCATAATTATTAGTCCTTCTCTACATAACCACCACCGATGATGACAACACACCTCTCCTATCGCTTTATGCAGCTGTGAAGACCTCGTTTGTAGAAGTCGGTAGGTTGCGTCTGGAGTGAAGACTTTACCTCGGAAATAAGTTCATCATCATCTGAAAAGTGCTTCCTCTTCAAAAAAGACTTCATGGTTGGAAAGAGGTGGAAGTCAGATGGTGTGAGGTCAGGAAATTTCTGCAGCAGAGATGCATAATATTGTGGTTCCCTTTGCCTAAAAATCCATCTTCACATCTCAACGTAAGTTTCTTTTGGTGTATGATCTTTCAAATATAAGAACCTGATCACTGATCTGCATTCAACTGCCTCCATTATAATACCTTAGTCCACTTCAGCAGCCATAAAAGACAAGCAAATACTAATGGAAAGCTGCAATTTACAATGTAACATGTAGAGACATGCATGATTATACCTCTACAAGTTCCGTTTCCTGCAGTAACCGGAAGTGGGTCAGGGAAAATCTTTAATGAGCAACCCTCATGTGCGCGTGTGTGTGTGTTTGTGTGTGTGTTTGTGTGTATGTGTGTGTGTGTGTGTGTGTGTGTGTGTGTGTGT
>NC_068996.1:46183029-46183539 GCF_001194135.2 Octopus bimaculoides | reverse complement strand
ATATATATATATATATATGCACACACTCACATGCACACACACACACTCACATGCACACACACACACTCACATGTACACACACACACTCACATGCACATACACACACACTCACATGCACACACACACACACATACAAGTATGTGTGTGTATATATATGCATGTATAGATTGATATATTGCATACATGTCTACAATCAAATTGATAGCTAATACAAACAAACCATACACACAAATGTAGTCACTCTCTCTCTCTCTCTCTCACACACACACATACATACACACATGCACACACGCACGCACTCATATGTATTTAGATAGATGCATATAAACATACAAATAGACATTTATGCGCAACATATAAAGAAATGCTTACATAAAGACACATATACACCGATGCACGCATAAAACACATGTACGTATATACATAGTACACATATAAATACATACATACACACATACATACTTGTATATATATATATATATATATATATATAAATATATATATATATAT
>NC_068996.1:46181682-46182509 GCF_001194135.2 Octopus bimaculoides | reverse complement strand
ACAAAACCAAAAAAAACTTAAAAAGTAACACGTGAAACAACCGATACAACAACAACAACATCATTGTCACCATCAACAACAACAAGCCCACATGCGTCGTTGAAAGAGCTTCTATTTTGTCGCTCGATATGCAATAAATTTCAGGTAAAAATCTTTCGTATCACTTTCTAATGTCTTAAAAATAATGGACGGACATACTAGCTAACGTTGTCTGAGTTAAACCACGTCTGTAAAGACAGGTTTGTCTTCAGTTTATCCTACGAATGGTGAAGCACGGAGATCCGTCCTATCCTCTCACTTTTTTTTTAAAACTTATACCCTACACAATCTTCTTTTTCTTTCTTGACCTTAACCCTCCAAACGCGGAGTATAGTCCATTTATAATTGAATTCCAGGTCGCATAATTTTTCGCTTCTGTACTTATACTCTGCCATGAATGTCCTCCTTTCTCTAGTTCCTTTTGTGTTGATCTACGTCACGAGTTCTTAGGCCTACTCCTACGATCTTACCACGGTGCCAAAAAAAATCATACAAATAGCTTCATACTTTGATGAGATATCACTTATGTCATTTCCATCCTCCCAACATTCCCCAGTCATTACAACGCAACCAGTCCGACCTCACATAAATAATCTGGAACGTTGGCTCCATGGCGACTGGTTTAAAACAGTTCGTACCAAATGCGCTATCAACCTTCTTACAAGTAATATCAGAAGACATCAAATACAGCTAGTCCTTACCCTTAACAGTATAAAGCAAAGCGCGCTCGCACACACACACACACACATATATACATATATATATATAGATATATGTATATACATACA
>NC_068996.1:46178084-46181672 GCF_001194135.2 Octopus bimaculoides | reverse complement strand
GATAAAAAATACTAAGAGCTACATACAGTACTTTCCGCAGTCAGTACCATCTTAAGACATGGGCATACACGGTTGTTGCCCAGGAGCCGCTTGGATCTAGAAAGCAAATTCTAATCTGCGTATCTTGTGGTTTGCTGTAATTAAATAAACACTATAGGGCCCAGTGGAGTTGGTTGCCTATGGACTTCATGAGTGTAGGGGCCCAATTATGATCTATGTATTTTGTGGCTTGAGGACAATAAATACTACAGAGTCCAGTGCAGTGATTTTCCAAGGGACTCCACGGGTCTAGAAGCCTAATTCTGTTATCTGTATGTTGTGGCTTGCTGTCAATAAATAAACACTATTGGACCCAGTGCACTACAAAGGGGACCCAGTTCCCAGAGCATTCACAACACACGTAACGCATATATTGGAGCAATAGTAGGTACCACATTTGGTCAACTCAAAGAGTCAATACCAATAGTATACAATACATTAGATTCATCAGTTGTATCTCGGACCCTGATTTCATTGTAATAAACTACAATAAACAACGAATACAAAAAGCGCTTTACGCTACGCATCATCATCGGGGGGGGGGGGGTGATAGTAGTGGTTTTGGACCTCCGTCGTTCGTCGATGAGGATTTAGTTCTTCACTCAATTCAACTTTTAAGTGGCTGAGTATTCCACAGCTACATATATCCTCAACATAATTCTCAGGCGGAATCAGCGTGACACAGTGTGTGTGTGTGTTTGTTCGGGTGTGGATGACCAGACTGTACCTTAGAGTACACTCTACCTGAAGGCTTTCTATACAGTTTCCGTGCAGTTTCTATGCAATTTCACTCACAATGTATAGAAAATGACATTTATTCAAAATGCCAAGCTGTAAGATCAAACTTTTTAGCCGTGAGGCGAACTGCTCAACCATTCGGCTATACTGCACTCACTACACCTAATTATAATTTCATATACTCAACAAAACAAACCGAAACAAAATCCGCAAGATGTAAGAATATTTTAGGGTAGTCTCCACATTACCAGCCACTACACGAAAACCTTCTCCAAACATACAGATGTATTTAAAAGACTTCAGAATACTATTAAAACAATATCACTTTGTATATCTTACGGAACATGGATATACTGTAAGAAAGTCACAATGCTGCGGTATTTGTCTTGAGAAATCTTCTCATGTAGCCGTATAGTGTTAAAAAGCACAGAAGTGTTTCAATAGCAGATGAAATGTATCCAGCAGCTGTGGTTTCCGTCGCTTATAACAAATATTTACCTATCCCACCAGCTATTTGTGAAACTAATGATTTCTTCATTGTGTTTTTTCTGTATTAGTAGAGTGAAGTTTATCTGTGCAGGCGGTTGATAGTGGATATTTGCTACTAATAACGCGCAAAAACTTATAAATGACGGGATCTAGAAATTCCACCGCCGTTGCTGGGTGCTTTTCGCCTGCAGCTGATATATTTTTGTGATTTTTAGCACTATACGTTTATACGAGGTGCTTTCTCTATATGAAAGGTACAGGTCCTTAATTAAAATCCCAGGTAAATCCAAGCAGTATTTTGACAGTATTTTGAATGATTTATTCACATTGTAAATACTGTAATATTAATATTGTAAATATTGTAATATTAATATTATTAACTCTACTACTACTACTACTACTACTACTACTACTACTACTACTACTACTACTACTACTACTACTACTAATAATAATAATAATAATAATAATAATAATAGTAATAATAATAACAACATCAACAGTAGTAATAATACGATCCAATCCCCTAATAACACCCTCAATTTTAATTTTAACTTCCCCATAAATAATACTACATTTCTTTCCATTAATAACACTCGTAGGACAGATAGCTGCAACTGCCGATCTGCGCCCTAATGCCCGTTGCAAGCCCACTGCAGAAGGTTTAACATAGTATACAAATGCACGGTCCACAACATAATGCAAAATTCTATCAACTACTATAATGGATCTACTATGAACTTCAAACATAGATATTCTGCACATATAAACACTTTTAAGTTTAAGGAGCATAGAAAATCTACCTCCTTAGCCAACCATATACACCATTTAATAAATAGAAAGGTACCATCTAGGATATTATTGGTCATAATAGATTGTAGGGTCCCGTACCAAGGTCAGCGATCCACTTGTGGACTATGCCTAAAAGAAGCCTGCCAAATATTAATGCGTAATTCACCGCAATTACTAAATAAACTACACGAAACCTTTTCTACATATTGTCATAGGTTCTCACACACCTTTAAATTCTTCCAAAGGTCCAAATGCAAACAAAATCAACACGCATGATAAATCCAACGGTCGTTACAATATATATATGTGTGTGTATATATATATATATATATATATATATATATATATATATATACACAAAGAATATATATGCATGTATACACACATATATGTACATACATCTACATGTGTATATAGATGCATATCAGGGTACAGGACGTTAGAACAATGAACTACAGACCACGGAACGAACATATATAGGAAAACAGATAGCCACTTGGAATGAATCTTTCGTCAGCTACCTCTATTCTAACTAGACGTTTCGAAATATATATATATATATATATATATATATATAAATAGATAGATATATATGCATATATATGTATGTGTGTATATGTATGTATATAAGTGCGTTTATGTGTGTGCGTAGATATATGTGTATGTTTATATGTATGTGTATGTATATATGCATATGTATGTATATGTGTGTACGTGTACGATTTCTTCTTTTTCTTCTGCTTCTCTATCAACATAAGTATCTTTCATTTCAATAGTTTCCTTTCAATAGTTTTTAGTTTTTGTAGTTTTTAGTTTTTATTTTTCTTGGTTTGTAATTTTAAATTTCAAATTTAATTCTTAATCCTTAATTTTAAATATCTGCACTAACCACTATAATATTGTCCTATGTAACCCGCACTTGACTGAAACTTTAACGTTTAACCTCTCACCCCGATTCAATACTGACATATCTCTGTCATTATCTTTACTTTTATTTTTATTTATATTCTTATTTTTACCCTTTTACCCCTCTCGTATTTTTATTACTTTCTCCTTTCTCTCTCTTCTCTCTCTTCTCTCTCTTCTCTCTCTTCTCTCTCTCCCTCTTTCTCCTGTGTCTCCCATGTACACCCACTCACAAAATCCATTTATATCTATCTTACGTTTTCGCTGTATATACACATTTACAATATGAATAAATTATTCAAAATACGGCTAAAATACCGCCTGGATTTACCTGGGATTTTAACTAAGGACCAGTACCTTCATGGAAGTACCAACCAAGATCCATATCCTCTGGAAAAAGATGAGTTGTGAGCATTATTCTGAGTTGTGTTAGAAATTTACTCAGTTCACTCAGCTGTAGAAATGAGTTGTGATGTCACTGGTGCCAAGCTGTATCAGCATTTGCCTTTCCCTTGGATAACATCGGTGGTGTGGAGAGGGGAAGCCGGTATGCATGGGCGACTGCTGGTCTTCCATAAACAACCTTGCCTGGACTTGTACCAAATCGTGTATACATACATACAT
>NC_068996.1:46173889-46175270 GCF_001194135.2 Octopus bimaculoides | reverse complement strand
CACCACCACCACCACCGCCGTCGCCGCCGCCGCCGCCGCCGCCGCCACCACCACCACTACCACCGCTGCCGTCTCTTCCTCCTTCTCTTCCATCACCATTGTCGTCGTGGTCGTCGTCATCATCATCAAAGTCATCATCATCATCACCATCATCATCAACATCAACAAAGCGAGTCGAGAGAAATGTTTGACTACTTAAGTAGCCAGAAGGTCAACGATTTCATACGTGGCCTGTCACCGACGCTAATACCGTGTCCACGGCAAACATACTTGAAACACAACAAAATGACTAAAAGCTAACCCAGCAGAAGACAAATAGTAAAATAAGCGCTAACAACACACTCAACGGGGAGAGCACGGTAACAACAATTAATGAATCAAGACTGTATATTTGTATCGAGATGAGGTAGACATTGTTCAACAATGATTAACTAAACCAAACAAAAGCAAAGGGAGACAACTGCTATTGATACTGCTATTATCATTGTTGTTGTTGTTGTTGTTGTTGTTGCTGTTCGGCCTGGTTCAACATTCGTTGCACAAAGGCACACTACATCAGATGTATTATAGACGGGTTCATCCTTCACTCTTTCCTTTTTTTTTTTGAGAGAGAGTGAGAGAAAGAGAATATCTATGACTACATCATCAACCAGTGTATCTTTCCCGGTTTTTAAGACATGGAGGGTTTGGTTTGAGAGGAGATTTATCTGCCACATCTAGCAGGTCGAACGTCCACATAGTGAAATAGCAGACAGGAGATTCATGTTCTTTTTTTTTTTGCCGTCAAGTAAACAACTCCTTTTAAAACGCGCATTTCGTACTCTCTTCAGTTAAAAAAAATCAAAAAAAATCTATGATTAGTTACAGTTGCTTAAATAGATTATTCAACAACGATTGAACCGATGGTGGTTTCTTCGAGTCCGAAGATCAAGAGAAAAAGTTGCACGCCTTCAAGTGGTGATGTAAACTGATCCTTCACACAGATGGAGGCGTGCGGCTTAATGGTTAGGGGTGCTGGACTCATGATCATAAGATTGTGGTTTCAATTCCTGAACCGGGCGACGTGTTGTGTTCTTGAGCAAAACACTTCATTTCACGTTGCTCCAGTCCACTCAGTCGGCAAAAATGAGTAACGCTGCGATGGACCGGCGTCCCATCCAGGTGGGGAATTTATACGCCATGAAACAGGGAAACCAGCATTTTGACTGCGGCCATGCTGGAGTACCGCCTTTAGTCGAGCAAATCGACCCCAGGACTTATTCTTTGTAAGCGTAGTACTTATTCTATCGGTCTTTTTACCGAACCGCAAAGTTATGAGGACGTAAATACACCAGCATCGGTTGTCAAGCGATGTTGTGGAGACAAACACACACATGCATAT
>NC_068996.1:46173289-46173623 GCF_001194135.2 Octopus bimaculoides | reverse complement strand
TACATATATACGACGGGCTTCTTTCAGTTTCCGTCTACCAAATCCACTCACAAGGCTTTGGTCGGTCCGATGCTATAGTAGACACTTGCCTAAGGTGCCACGCAGTGTGAATGAACCAGGAACCCATGTGATTGGTAAGCAAGCTACTTACCACACAGCCACTCCTGCGCCTATATATATATGTATACACACACACATATATACACACATGCACTCATATGTATAGTTGCGCACAATCATAAATATAAGATACATACATACATACATACATACATACATACATATATATATATATATATATATATATATATATATATATATATATATATATATA
>NC_068996.1:46167257-46169757 GCF_001194135.2 Octopus bimaculoides | reverse complement strand
CGGTCGTCAGTATTTTACAGAGCAGCCGAAATGTAGGTAAGATTTCAAGTTTGGTAAACATTTTGTAAGCCACTCTTTTACTAGCTTTCAACTTTTACTTGTTTCAGTCATAAAACTGTGGCCATGATGGGGCACCGTCATGAAGAATTTTAGTCGAACGAATCGATCCCAGAAATTTTTTTTTAATTTTAAACCTGGTACTTGTTCTGTCGTACTCTTTTGCCGAACCACTAAGTTACGGAGACGTAGACACACCAGTATCGGTTGTCAAGCAGCGGTCAAGACAGACAGACACACATATACACAAACGCGTGCACACACACACACTCGCACGCATACACACACATATGCACACATACACACACATACGACGGGCTTGTTTCAGTTTCCGTCTACCAAAGGCTTTGGTCAGCCTGAGGATTTGGTCAGCCTGAGGCTTTGGTCGGCTTTGGTCGGCTTGGGTTACAAGGCTTGGTCTATAATAGAAGAGACTTGCAGAAGATTCCACGCTGTGGGACTGAATCCGATATCATGTGGTTGGGAAACAAGCTTTTTACTGCACATCCACGTTTATTGTATGAAGGAAGTGATAACATCTTTATACGGATATTATATCCCTTAGCTATACGTTTAGGCTGACCATTGATAAAGATGTTACTATATCGGCCAAATCATATCCCTGTGTCTTTTGAGAAAGTCGTAACCAGGTCAACGCTCGTCTTCATATCAGCTATATTTTTGGTATATGTTTTCAGGTCGCCTATGAAGAAGCCCAGTGGAGGCGCAATGGCCCAGTGGTTAGGGCAGCGAACTCGCGGTCGTAGGAACGCGGTGTCGATTGTGAGTGTTGTGAGTGTTTATTGAGCAAAAACACCTAAAGCCCCACGAGACTCCGGCAGGGGATGGTGGCGAACCCTGCTGTACTCTTTCACCACAACTTTCTCTCACTCTTACTTCCTGTTTCTGTTGTGCCTGTAATTCAAAGGACCAGCCTTGTCACACTGTGTCACGCTGAATATCCACGAGAACTACGATAAGGGTACACGTGTCTGTGGAGTGCTCAACCACTTGCGCGTTAATTTCACGAGCAGGCTGTTCCGTTGATCGGATCAATTGGAACCCCCAACGTCGTAAGCGACGGAGTGCCAACAACAACAATGAAGAAGCCCTTTATTAGGTCAATATTTCTTTTAGTCAATTTCTTACTCTTCAACCAGAAGGACAAGAGATTTACTAGACTGTATCCTTTGAATATATCTATGTTAAACTGCATCGTATACTTCACATCTGCTTAACCTCCAGATAGCGTCGCTAGACGAAGCATGGTTTCTCTGGTTCTGATTATTCTGTTTGGAATTTTAACAAGTCAAAGGTCCACTAGTAATTTGAGTGAGGTATGGAATCGGATGTTTCACATTTGACTCGACAGTTTTCTTAATAAAAGATTTTTCCCTTCTTCTTTGCTGCTTGTTGAGCTGTGATGATATTACTCTCACCATGATCCTGGAGGCAAAGATTTAGACATTGTATATTTTATGCATTAAATTTTAGCAGGGTTGTGGATTTGCACAATGTGAAAAGCATTGGTTTCGGTGTCAGATTTATTTCTGCTAACCAACGAGCTTATTATATTTATGTCTCCACTGAGCGCTCACTGCTAAATATAAATAGATCAATCACCGTTAGAATGTCAGTTTGTTTAGAACCAATATCCAACAATCGATTAGTTTCCTGCTGCTTTCTCTCCTAACGATGTTTTTAATCACAGTCTCAAGGACTTCACAATTGATAGTGTATATTTTTAGTGCAGTGCATGGACAATTAACGTTTCATTGGAAAAAAAAGTACTGCATCCTGTTCAAATTTTTTCTCCTGTAATAGTTTCCTTTTCAAGAAAAAGAACCTCATATAATTACAATCCTAAGGGCATCACAATGCATAATTGCAATGTATGGACAATATTTCGTTGAAAAAAATACTGCAGTTTTTTTTTTTTTCAAACTGAAACCGTATGTCACAGAGAAACCATGTCTGCAAGAGAAAGAGCTTCATATATTTGTTGATTACTGATATTATTTCGGACGCATATCATGTTCATTGTTTTTCTTTCGGAAGGCGGTGAGCTGGCAGAAACGTTTGCACGCCGGGTGAAATGCTTAGCGGTATTTCGTATGTCTTTACGTTCTGAGTTCCAATTCCCCCGAGGTCGACTTTGCCTTGCATCCTTTCTGGGTCGATAAATAAAGTACCAGTTGCCTACTGAGGTCGATCTAATCGACTAGACCCCTTCCCCCAAAATTTCGGGCCTTGTGCCTAGAGTGGAAAAGATTATTTTTCTTTCGGCTCTCTTCTTTTGCCGGAGTTTCTCATTGACATATTTTAACTCCTGTTGGAAGGTAATCAATTTATGCTAAATTACCCAATTTTCGCTATATCCAAACATTGTTCCGACAGCATTCTCCTGTTTTTGTTAGAAAACGTAGTTATTTCTTTGCATTTT
>NC_068996.1:46161946-46166591 GCF_001194135.2 Octopus bimaculoides | reverse complement strand
TATATATATATATATATATATATATATATATATATATATATATATATATATGTAAATATATGTATTTTATGTGTGTATGTATTTATGTATTTACATATTTTATTTGTATGTATGTATATACGTATATATATGTATGTGTGTGTGTATACACATACACACACACACACACACACGCACACATATATATATATTTATATATGTAGTTTGTGTGTGTATGTATATATGTGAGTATGTATGTGTGTATAAGTGTATGAATTTCTTTGCAGAATTCAAACCGAATCACGGACAAAATGACAAAGCTCTTGACTCAGATCCGTCTCGAGGATTTGTGAATGTGTGTATGGGTTAATGTGTGCATGTTAGTACATGAATGTTCTGCTTACATAATGGGCGTATGTGTCTCTTCAGTACACCATCATGCGTAATTACTTTATTTGCGTGTATATTCATGTGATTGGGTGTATATACTTCAGTTCAATCAACCCAAACGGAGAAAATTTAAAATGTCTTACATAACACACTGTGTGAATAATTAATTCGATTTGTAGAATTTCAGTCAGTTTGATTTGTTCTTTCTTTGAAAACCCAGCATTTCCAGTTTAGTTTTTGTAAATCTTTTATTCCATAACCCAATACACCTATGTTAATCGCCACAATAAGAGCCTATGGAACCCGTATACAAATGCTGAACGTTTCGTTTCACTATGGCTGTTTAATTTTCCAAACCTTTTGAGGAGACATTCACATCAGCCAGTAGATGACTCCGACAGCAATCCATGAAATTTTTTATTCTTTCACATAGAACAACACCAAGCTTATTTGTTTATTACAGAGTGTTAGTTTTATTAGAATATTCCACTCCTATTCCGTAGTTATGAAGGTTTGGCTTCATTCCGGTTCTGGTTTGTCTTTTGTAAGATTGTCAGGAGCATCTTTCTTGTGGACAATATTCAAAACGATTTGGGCAGTAATGTCATGTCTTATAGGTTAATAGTACCTTGCATACTTTTTTTGTCTTTTTTGGACAGCTGCTAATGATGTGAATGATGTCTTCCATACACAGGCATTTTGTGTCACAGCTCGGGGAAGTTTTTTTGGGAGGTTCTTATCTCTTGTAATCATCAAGCATTTAATAGCTATATTCTTTTCTACCCTAAGCACAAGGTCCGAAATGTTTGGGGAGGGAACCAGACAAGTAAATCGACCCCAGTACGCAACTGGTACTCAATTTATCTACACCGAAAGGATGAAAGGCAAAGTCGACCTCAACGGAATTCGAACTCAAAACATAACGGCAGACGAAATACCACTAAGCATTTCACATGGCATGCTAACGTTTCTGCCAGCTCGTCACCTTTTAATAGTTATACTCTGTCCAAGGATAGCATAGGACTATCCTCCTTTTATCTTTTATTTTTGTCAGTCATTAGACTGCGACCATGCTGGGGCACCGCCTTCAAGAACTTTTAGTCGAATGAATCGATCCCAGGGATTTTTTAAAGCCTGGTACTTATTCTGTCGAACATGTTTGCCGAACCGCTATATTATTGAGACGTAAAAACACCGACACCAGTTGTCAAGCGGTAATGCGGGGAACAAACACAGTAACAAAAGAACACACACACACACACACACACACACACACGCACAAACACATACACATATGACGAGCTTTCAGTTTCCGTCTACCAAATCCACTCACAAGGCTTTGGCCGGCCCGAGGCTATAGTAGGAGACACTTGCCCAAGGTACCACGCAGTGGGATTGAACCCAGAACCACGTAGTTGGTAAGCAAACTTCCTACCACACAGCCACGCCTGCACCTAAGGGTAAATTGCATCAGCAGGGAATTTCTTGAATCTTCTTATTTCATTTTATTAAGTTACGTCGCCCAAAACCTAGTTTATCGAATAATGGTCTTGATATTTCGACCATGAACAGCTATAGACTAAGCTCACTGGTTTCCTCATTGTATTCATTCTACCCCATTTCCTTCAATGATTTAGATGTAAACTTCTTAACAACACGGGCTTTTCTTACAAAAATATACAACGACGTCATTGTTTACTAATATATGCAATATCCACACATTCACATACACGCACACATACACACACACACACACACACACAGACCCATTCACACATGCGCGCACGCACACGTACGCATGCACACCCATTCACACACATTCACACACTCACACACACAGACACACGCACGCACACGCACACTTGCACACCCATTCACACACTTTCGCATAAGCTCATACACATACACCGATTCACATACATTCATACACACGCACACACATACACATACATTCACATACACACAGATAAGCACACCCATTCACACACACTCACACACACTCATACACACATAAACACACATTCACACACACCCATTCATACACACTCACGCGCGCGCACGCACGCACGAACACACACACACACACACACACACACACACACAAACAAACCTACAATTATGTGTTGTTAAACTGGATTATACCTGGAATCTAATTTCAAGTAAAATCGGAATGATATAATTACGTGACAAGGTTGAATCTTTGAATCACAGGTACAGTCACCCAGCAGGCTTCTTTACAGTTTCCAGTATAGCAAAGATACTTGCCAAGTAGGGTCGTACCCGCGACGATATAGCTGTAGCACGGACTTCTTTGCCACTCAGTCATGCCTGCGTAGAAGGCCTAATAACACAGAGGATAAAACGTAACTTTGCCCTTCTATATATCTTTCCGACAATAAAAAAAGTCCTTGAGAGAGATGAGTGGAGCCCAAGATATGTGTGATAAAAGGAAGAAAAGTATGTCGACAAGCAATACAGGAGGCGAGCAGTAAAAAGTCCTTTTCGCAAAGTTCTTATTCAGGACAAATAGTTTAAAGGTGTAAAAAGCGTGGCTGTATAGTTAAGAAGTTTGCTTTCCAACCATATGGCTACCGGTTCAGTCCCGTTGCGTAACACTTTGAGCAAGTGCTGGTCGAAAAAATTGTCGTGGGTAGCTGGAAACGATGTTTCCTGGCGCTAAACAACAGCAACAACTGTCCTATCCAGGACAATCACATTGAGGAGACCCCCTTCGGTCACGAATGACCATGAGATTGCACCTAAAACGTTCCCCTCCCAAGCACAAGTCCGGGCAAGGTTGTTTATGGAAGACCAGCAGTCACCCATGCATACCAGCCTCTTCTCCCCATCCCACTGATGTTATCCAAGGGATATGCAAAGACCAATACAGATTGGCACCAGTGATGTTGCAACTCATTTTTACAGTCACATTATGTTGGCAAATGATCTTTACTTTAAAGAACTGTTACCAAATATCTCTCTTTGAGAGATTTAGAAATAATAATGTTTCTATATATATATATATATATATTTATACACACACACACACACATATATATATATATATATATATATATATATATATATATTTATATTTATATGTATGTGTGTGTGTGTGTATGTCCCCGCACGCGTGTTTGTGTGTATTTTTGTGTTTCTCCCTCACCACTGCTACTTGACTGAGAGCCACTGTTAGTCGTTTATGTCCCCGCAACATAGCGTTACATCCAAAGAAACCGATAGTACCAAACATTAAAAATCTGAACTCAGCGGAATTTGAACTCAGAACGTAATAGCAGATGAAATACCGCTAAGCATTTCGCCCGGCGTGCTAACCATTCTGCCAGCTCGTCGCCTTGTTCCAGTATTGGTATTATACGAAGACGAATGTTTCAAGCCAGTTTAATTATCTGGTTATTAACAACTGTCAGAAGAAGAAAGAAAAAAAATACTAACTGTTGAAGTTGGTAAACTAACGAATGGCTGGAAAGAATGCAAAAAAAAAAAAAAAAAAGAAAAAAGCAAGTTCTGCTGCTACACGATATTGTTTTCAAATTTTAGCATAATCCCAGCAATTTCGGAGGAGGGGATAAGTTGATTATATCGACACCAGTGCTTTATTGGTATTAATTTTATTGATCCCGAAAGGATGAAAGGGAAAGTCGAACCTCGGCGGAATTTGAATCCAGAGCGTAAACACGGGCGAAATGCCGCTAAGCAATTTGCCCGGCGTGCTAACAATTCTGCCAGCTTGACACCTTAACTGTGTCACCTTAACTTCTGATATTAGCTTAGTGATATGTCAGTCAGCATTCAGGCCAAGGACAATCAACTTTAAGAGAGAACTTATACAGTGAATTGAATTTAAATATAAAGCTTCACTATGGTTTAAATAAGAAAATGTATGCAAACATTTCTTCTATAATGTTAATGAGTAGTAAAATAGGAGAGGCTCTGCTGAAAGACGTTTTTCACACCCTGTTGACAGCACCAACATCTCTGAAGAGTTGTAACCTAAGTGTGTTACAGTCCGTCAGGAGATTCTCCCTTTTCCCTCCAACGCATTAATAGTATGTTCTTTCTCTTTTCCTCACTCATCAGGAGTACATAAGTAATGCTTTTTTTTTAATACATTCTTACATATATTTCACCAACATTGACGATATATAATGTTTAAATTTACTTTAGTTATTGTTATTTGTGTTGTGTTTTGTATAAATACTTATTTGTTAATGTGCGTGTATGTGTGTGCGTGTATGTGTGTGCGTGTATGTGT
>NC_068996.1:46159979-46160733 GCF_001194135.2 Octopus bimaculoides | reverse complement strand
ATATATATATATATATATATATATATATACATATACACCTGATATTTTTACATAGTCATGTACAATTAACATAATCCGAAACAGAATAACAATTTCCATGTTTTTATATATAATTTTTGTAGCTCTTATGTAAGCTTCAAGTGAAAACAGTTTCGTGTTTGAGTCAGAAATATGTTAATAACCACGGTTAGTGGACAGACCTATAAAGTCACGAAACACGAATTCATACGAGTAACACAAATACGCAATTGGCGCAAGCATGACTGTGTGATAGACAAAAGTATATCTGGGTGGTTAGAAAGCTTGGTTTCGTGTTCAATTGCACCCGTGGTATCGTGGATGTGTGTTTTCTATCATAAGCCCACGTTTGTAAATTTGGTGGAAGCCATTCGTGTATATATATATATATATATACAATGGCCCAGTGGTCATAGGATCGTGGTTTCGATTCCCAGACCGGGCGTTGTGAGTGTTTATTGAGCGAAAACACTTAAAGCTGTACTCTTTCACCACAACTTTCTCTCACTCTTACTTCCTGTTTCTGTTGTGCCTGTAATTCAAAGGGTCAGCCTTGCCACACTGTGTCACGCTGAATATCCCCGAGAACTACGTTAAGGGTACACGTGTCTGTGGAGTGCTCAGCCATTTGCACGTTAATTTCACGAGCAGGCTGTTCCGTTGATCGGATCAACTGGAACCCTCGTCGTCGTAAGCGACGGTGTGCCAACATACATACATACATACATATATATAT
>NC_068996.1:46155431-46156251 GCF_001194135.2 Octopus bimaculoides | reverse complement strand
GTTCGGCAAAAAACCGATAGAATAAGTACTAGGCTTACAAAGAGTAAGTCCTGGGGTCGGTTTGCTCGATTAAGGCGGTGCTCCAGCATGGCCGCAGTCAAATGACTGAAACAAGTAAAAGAGTAAAAGAGTATATATATAATTCTTTTGCAAGATTTTTGATGTGAAATCGTGTGTTGAAACAGATGTTGTATTTGGGGATGGTCATATTGCCAGTTTAGCCAATAAATAAACACGCACTGTATATTTGGTGTTAATTTGCTTCAGCTTTATATTACATTACATTACATTAATCCTATTTCGGCCACAGTTCTTTCGTCACACTTCTGTGACCTCATCAGTGGTCCTTTGCATTCTTCTTTCTTATGTGTGTCCCTCCTTGCTAACGATCAGCCATTTTATATTTTGTATTCCTATTGTATGTGTCTACGCATGCGTATCCCTCTATGTGTGTCTATGTATTGTTAAGTGCATGTGTGTGTATGGGGAGTGCCTGCATTATCTATATCCTCTGTTAATACATGTTCGTTTATTTTTGTTTTTATTTATTTATTTGTTCATGTGTTTATACCTACTTCTTTTTTTTGTATTTAATTTAATTTTTTTCCCCATAAACCGATAACAATATGAACAAAATATAATACAATACATAGATAAACAAATGGAATTAAATACTACATACGTTAACAAAATTAAATTAAATACAAAAAAAAAGTAGGTATAAACACATGAACAAATAAATAAAAACAAAAATAAACGAACATGTATTAACAGAGGATATAGATAATACAGGCACTCCCCATACACACACATGCACTTA
>NC_068996.1:46151993-46153951 GCF_001194135.2 Octopus bimaculoides | reverse complement strand
CATTTGGTATGATAAAAAAAAACAAAAGAAAAAATTCAGACAACTACATAAACAAAACACCAGGACTTACAAGTATATATAACATACAGAAATGATCATGACTAGGCACCGCACGCATCATATGTAAAACGCTTTCAATACAGTAAAAGTAAGAGTATCATTACAAACCACAGCGCATACCCAAGGCACACAGAGCTGCGCTCGGCGGTGCAGTGAAAGCACGTTATAAAAATAAAACTACTGAACAATAATAATAATAATAATGATGATGATAAAAATAACAACAACAACAAAACAACAACAACAACAACAACAATGATAATAATAATAATAATAATGATAAAAATAACAACAAGAACAAGAACAAGAACAACAACAACAACAACAATAGTAATAATAATAAGAAGAAGAAGGAGAAGAAGAAGGCATCAAGAGGAATATGTAGGAAATGGGAATAGAGTGGTCAGTAGCATTGTTACAAAAGTTTTGACTTCTTGGCATGACCAGAATAATCAGGAAAGCATTAGATGGTCAAAAAGAACAAATAGCATGGAACTGTATGTAGGCTACAGGCATCAACCATAAGTTCAAATAGTAATAATAATAATAATAATAATAATAATAATAATAATAATAATAATAATAATAGTAATAATAATAGTAATAATAATAATGGTTTCAATTTTTGGCGCAAGGGAGGGGTTATGTCGATTACATCAACCCCAGTGCTCGACTATTACTTTTTCTCGCTGACTGGACTAAAGCAATGTGAAATGAAGTGTTTTTACTTAAAATCGCAACTCATTGTCCTGGCCCATGAATTGAAACCACTATCTTTCGATCATGAGTGCAATACCTTAACCACTAAGTTACGCACCTCCAACTTCAAGAGATTTAGCCGATCATATTGACCCCAGTAAAATAACTTATTTTATCAAAACATTTTTGTAGAAGCATTGAGTTTTTCTAACTGCAGGTTCACAAATATAAACAACATTTGATTTTTAGATTGGTGCACTGAGAGACACACGAAGACTTATATTATGCTATATCTCCCATTTCCTCATCAGCTGCCCAAACGATACTGAATTCTTATGAGATACGACATTGTGACAAAAGACAAACTACAATGCTACAGGCTGGAAGGATTGTCCTGACACCTATATCAAATACACACTAGAACTAGAAAATATCCAATGTATTGGAAATAATGAATACTGGTGAAACATTCCAATAAAAATTCAGTTTAAGCATATTTGGCTGGACATTGTTGTTTAGGACAGGAGCCAAAAACCATGAATTCTTATAGAGATCAGCTGCTCGAAGGATGTGAATGTCTTGAAGAAAAATTAGGGAAACGAAAATCTACTGAGAAATAATGAGAAACCTGCAGTTCTTATTTCTATTCAGTTGTACGTATTATTATATGTGTATTGTGCGTTAGACCTGCATAAAAATCAAAATATATGCTTGGGTTTCTATAAAGAACGGAGCAAATCGAATTGTATTCTTTAAATAGAATCGATTAGAGGTAATTGGAAGTTTGAATGCATACACACAGACACACAAGCAGTAATGAAGCGCTCACGCACGCATGTACACGCGCTCACACACACCTACACTCACTTCTTTGTCGAAGGACGTAATCACTTACTATGCAAGCGGAAATTTATCCACACGAACGCACATGCATACAAACAGTGACATTTGTGGTACCTATCATTATAAGTTGCATAGGGCTAGATAATGAGAGACTTGCTAGACCTAGATAACAAGAGAGTTTCAAGATCGAAACTGGGTCAGTCCCGTGATCCTGTTAGTTGCTGGAGGGCAATAGGTGTTCGCTCCCCACTGCTAGCGGTGTATTGTATATAATGGGTGTAGAGCTTGCACCGAAAACCAGCTACCACTTTGATGCCACTTTGATGAGGCTAATCGCTTTACTGTTTATATATATA
>NC_068996.1:46151056-46151762 GCF_001194135.2 Octopus bimaculoides | reverse complement strand
TCAGTCAACGGTCAATCATAATAATAGCTGACCGGAAGTTAGAAATTCTTTTTTCAGGAGAGCTAAGAAAAGGGGGAGATAACCAACGGTGATCGAAGAACTAGAGGCTGTGTGTGTGGGAGATAGAATGCTGGTGATCTTGACGTATGTAGTGTGAAAATGGGGAAGGGAGAAAGGAGTTGGTCAGTTGTAGTGTGTGCGTGGTGTGATGCGAGGGTATTGGTGTGATGTGATGTGATGTGAGGGTGTTGGGAGGTGGGGAAGGCATGGGTGGAGTGTGGGTTAGGCTGAGGGTGGGGTAGAGGTAGGGGTATATATGTATGTATGTATATGTGTGTGTAAAATTTAATTAGAGGATATGTTAACCTCGTGAAGGGATGGTATCCTAATCAATCTGTACGCCCTTCACCCGAGCATATAATAATACAAAGTATAAACCGTAATATTTATTCTGCTGAAACGAATTGATAGGTCGACATATAACATCCCAAGGTACATCTTTTTTTTTCTCTCTGATGGAATTATGCTCATGTCACATAAATGAAAATTTAATGTGCAAATTTGTAATTAAATTATTGAGTATTAATTGAAACGGTTGTAAGAAGCGAAGATGACCAATTTATTAATAATAAATAATTGTTAACTTCCTTGTCTCCATTTTCTTTTCTTCTTTTAACTGGATATAATATATATATATATATATATA
>NC_068996.1:46148431-46149459 GCF_001194135.2 Octopus bimaculoides | reverse complement strand
ATATATTTATATATATATATATATACACGCATATACATACATATATATGTGTACACACGCATATATATGCATACATACATATATATATACGTGTGTATGTGTTGTGTGTGAGTAAGTGTATGTACGTGCATGTAAGTGTAAGTGTGAGTGTGTGTGTGTGTGTGTATGCATCAGGAAAATCAGTTACGATCATCGCTGGAATGCTTTTGATCATCCAAGGCTGACTTGAATGATCTTAACAAATACGAAAACAATAAAAGCACAATCAACAACAACGACGCCGCCGCCGACGACGACAACAACAACAACAACAATAACAACAACAACAACAACAGCAACAATGAAAACAACAACAAAAACGACACGAAACACGAAAACTGCAATGACAATGACAACAAGCACAACTATCACACTATTAATTAACTTTATACAAGAAAAATATAAAAGCGAGGTATATCTATAAATGAAAAGAAATGCGATATTTTATCAGGAAATCTGTTTACTATTCCAGCATGTCGAAAGACCGCGTAGGTAAATAAAATGAATCAAATTACGGATATTCCGGATGTGTATTGGTTTGAATTTTTTCCCTCGTCGTACGATACCTTCGTTGTTTTAAAAAAATAAATTAACACTAAAATAATCGTATTGAACTGTTTGGTAATCTGTTGTGATGGTTTGTTTAATTAAATGCGATATCACGGCCAAATTGGAAGGGTCGCATGAACGTGAAAGGGTCGTATGAACGCCGTCAGAAGTGCCTTGTTCTGTTGCTCTGATTTCAAGTCCCGTCGAGGTCAACTTTGTCTTTTATCTGTTCAACCTTTCGGGGTCGTTAAAAAGAGGAACCAATCCAGGCGTTCGAATGTCGGAACTGTAGAAAAACGCCGGTAATTTTTCCGGTTCCCTGCGTTCTAGGTTTAAATCTCTCTATGGCCTACATGGCTGGTTGACTTAATCACTTTTGCAGTTTAACACCGCTACCAACGCGTGTATGTATGTATATATATATATATATATATATATAT
>NC_068996.1:46146422-46147972 GCF_001194135.2 Octopus bimaculoides | reverse complement strand
GAGAGTGTGTATTAACAGCACTATTGGTGATGTCAAAGCAGTATTCCATTACAGATACCAACGTAGAAGCATGATTTAATAGGTAACAATGTAACAACTATTTGAGTTAGAAGTGCGACGACTATAACAATGAATAGTTTTTAAAGTTGTTGCTTCCTATGATTACACCTTCAGTGCTGCTTGTGTGGACTTCACACTATTTCAATAATCATTCGATTAAAAAATGAATAAATAAAATATTTTTGAATTTATAAATATATAATTTTCAAGCTATTCGTGGAATTCTTAAAGGTACTGATAGTTCATGAATATTTTCCATAGAGTTTGAGAAATTTTTTTTATCATGTAACCAGGTAGAAAATCTATACTCGTGTCCTTATTTCAGGCTTTGCGAAACTTCTGGGAATGAGAACAGGAGATGTCCTCAAACTGGAGGCTTGGTCCAAATGCTGCAACAGAATGGACTCTGCTAAAGGCATTCGGGTGGTGTCAAATTGGGCAATGGGTGAAGTCAAATATGTTTGAATGTGGACTTGAGATCTTGTGTTGTCAAATAATTAAGAGCAAAGTAACTTCGGTCATTCTGCACACCACTCTTTCTGGAAATGAGTAAACAGGGCCAACAGAAAAGCTTACAGAATGCTTTGTAGCGCTAGTCATTCATTTCGAATTACGAATGATGGGTTATATCTGCTATATTCATTTTTCCTTGTTATATTACATATTAACTATGAAATCTAACTACTTTCCACAGGTTTCAATTTTCCCGCGTAAATTCTAGAGGAAACTGTTTGTTGAAAAGAAGAGGAGAGGAAAAAGGGAGGGAGACTAAGAGAGAAAGAGAGAGACAGAGACACAAACACACACAAACACACAGAGACAGAGAGAGGAACAAAGAGAGAGAGAGAGAGAGAGAGAGAGAGAGAGAGAGAGAGAGAGAGAGAGAGACAGACAGACAGAGAGAAAGAGATGTACAATTGACTAGCCATGTTTTGATGTATTTACGAATATTTTTCCTTGTATATGTTTCAGCTGTCTCCCTACTTCTATAGTTTTAATAATCGGTAACGTGAAACTCAGAGTTTTGATTGAAGAAGCTTTCAGCTTCAGTAAATAATCATACTCTACTTTACATATTGAATACTTTTCTATTGTGTAAACGCAAATAAACAAATATTTAACAATGAATATGCATGTATGTGTATGGCTGTATGTATATATCCTGCTTTAATCTCCTACCGGACTTACTACTACCTGAACTTTCTGTACCTCTCCTCATCTACAAACTAGCATTCTACCCGGATTACTACTGGATATACATACGGATTTAGCTGGAATCTTCCGTTGGTGAAAAATCGCTCCAATACACCACGACGTTTGAACCTTTTTGAACTCTTTTGACCATTCTGTTTTTTGCCCTTTCTGTTGAAGAGCGTAGGCTCGAAACGTAAAAGACTTTCTCACCTTCCCGAGCGTCAAACTAATACACCTGCATGTTGTTTATACAACTATCTTCGTCTTTCTGTAAATTTCATGTATATGCATATATA
>NC_068996.1:46142254-46145517 GCF_001194135.2 Octopus bimaculoides | reverse complement strand
TCTATCTATCTATCTATCTATCTATCTATCTATCTATCTATCTATCTATCTGTCTATCTGTCTGTCTGTCTGTCTGTCTGTCTGTCTATAATTATACTCACACACCCGCGCACACAGTTATATATACGTGTGACTGTGTGTTTATATGTGTATATATATATATATATATATATATATATATATATATATATACACAGACGTACATGCATACATATATTCACATATATATATGTGTATGTGTGTATGTGTGTGTATATACATTTACATATATATAAATATGAATACATATATGCACATATATGAATACATACATACACCTTTTACATTTTTACTTTTTAATTGTTTCAGTCATTAGACTGCGGCCATGCTGGGGTAACACTTTGAAAAACTTTGAAAGTCGAATGAAACAACCCGACCACTCTTTTTTGAAGCCTTGTATTTATTGTATCGGTCACTTTTGACGAATTTGTAAGTTACGTTGTTGTGTCTCCTTTTATAGTGTTTTTGGGCCAGTTTGCTACACTCACAATATGTGAGATTATTTCGTTTTTGCTACCACACATCCTACAAAGGGACGATTCACTGCTTTTATCTATTTGGAACTTGGTGTAATTAATTCTTAGAGCTTGTTCTTGTGCGCTGCATTTCAATGCCTCAGTGCATCCTTTCAGATCACTTTTTCTTTGTCATCTCCAGGTGTTGGACTTGTCTTTCCCTTCGATTTCTCTGAGGTTTTTACCTATGTAGTGTTTTCATTTTCCGGTTGTTTATTCTTTGTTCTTCATCTTGCTTTTTAACTGTTTCTGGGTGCCTCACATTTTCGGTAGGTATTGTCTTATTATTTCTAACAGCGGCAAGCGGGGATTCACTCAGCTGTTTGATGTACCATCCCAGACTATTCTCGTTGATAACACAGATATTGCATCTCTGAGGCCTCTTCCGCCCCTTGTTCCTAAGCACATATAGTCTGTCAATATCGCTTTTTAGGTGCAGTTCCTTGTTAATTGTCATCACTTTCCTGGTTTATTTATTCATTTCCTCAAGCTCGTTATTTGTCTATCTAACGACACTTGCACCGTATTGTCTTAAGGAGACAGCCCACAGGTTCTTTGCTCTGACTGTGTTCTTTACCTTGAGTCTACTTACCATGATTAACTTGATTCTTCTGAGATATTCTCACCTAAAGCTTTCCTTCATATCATTCTCCTTGGTTTTGAAATACTCCAAAATACCCAGATACTTATATCCACCGGTCTCAACATTCTTGATTTTCTCACCGCTAGGTATTTCTACACAATCAGACGATATTACTTTGTCTTTTTGTATCATAACCATACCACACTTTTCAGTCCCAAATTCCATCCCAGTATTCTTTCTTTCTTTTCAAGGTGTTCACATGTTTTCGTAATTCGTTCATTGATCATGTTAATCTTCTTTTCCCCCAAGGCTCTTTTTCTTCGTTTTCTCTTTTACCATTTGATTCGAGGCCTGCTTTCCTTCCTATGTAGATGATAAAGCTTTAATCAATGTAAATGATAAAGCTTTAATCAATCTAGTCCTTCCAGTTATATTATCTGTCTTGGTTTCTTTCAATATTTCATTCACCCTCTAGATTCACCCCACCGAGAAAATTTCTGTTTACTTTACTGAATCCATTTATTTCTATGTCCAGATTTTCCTCAATGATGCTAGTGATGTCTTTCACCATTCCTCTGTCCTCATCATTCAGTCCTTCTATACTCTCAAGGTTTAAGTCCTTATAATTCTCCCGGACACCGTCGTTAAATGTAGCCTCGCCAACTTTCTCTCTAACCGCATCTAATTCACCCACTGTTCTTTTTTTTTTATCAGTCATTACATTCTTCTTTATCTCATCAAACTCTGATGCTGTAAGCTGTCATCTCTTACTTATTGCCCTTACCTGGTCATAGAGTCTCTGTTCTGTGATTCTTCTTCTTCTTCTTCTTCTTCTTCTTCTTCTTCTTCTTCTTCTTCTTCTTCTTCTTCTTCTTCTTCTTCTTCTTCTTCTTCTTCTTCTTCTTCTTCTTCTTCTTCTTCTTCTTCTTCTTCTTCTTCTTCTTCTTCTTCTTCTTCTTCTTCTTCTTCTTCTTCTTCTTCTATCTATCTATCTATCTATCTATCTATCTATCTATCTATCTACATGCACACGTTAATATCGAACATGTTTATTGCATAGGACATTGGTGTTCGTCTCTATCTTGGATGAAAACACGGTCCCATGAAATAGGATTAATGATTGTTATGAGATATATACCTCTCTTAATATGAAACCAATGGCAGCCTTGGTTAGCCCACAAATATAGTATATATACACAAACAGACAGACAGACACACACACCTGTATGTATTTCATATGAATAAAGACTAGTACAGCAACAACCTCTCAATGACAATAAACAAACACAATATACGCATATTGTAGGCAATTATAAACAACAACAACAATAGATAAACAATCAACCACAAAATTTGCGAAATATAGCACACACACGCAAAGAAAAAAATCTAGAGTAAAAACCTCTGAATAGAATTTTTCGTTCGAATATTTTCAAACAACGATTCTTTATATTGTTCTCCATTCTTTTTTATTTATTTATTTATTTATTTATTTGTATACAATATTTTTTAAAGTCTCTTCTTTCTCTTGTAACTTCATTTATACGTTCAATCGTGTATTCGTTTTATATATATATATTTTTTTATCGGCCGAATCTTCTTCTGTAATATCATACGAAAATGATTTTTATGAGAGGTAAGAATGATTGGTACAAAAACTATATTGTGTTTCTTGTTCGATTCTGTTGTAGTTTATTCAGTTCTTTTATTCTCCTCTTACTTAAGTCTATCAAACATGGTTGGGAGACCGACCGTAACACGCTCATCGTCCTATTTTCAAACGTCCCGACATCCTTTTTTTTTTTTATTAAATCTCGCAACTAGTTCAAACTATATAACACTCCTTACACTTCACAAGTTTTGTTCTATGTATGTATGTATGTATGTATGTATGTATGTATGTGTGTAGATAGGTAGGTAGGTAGGTAGGTAGGTAGGTAGGTATGCAAGTATGTGTATATGTATGTATGTAGGTGTGTGTATATATATCTATATATATAAAAATGAGAATGTGTGTCTGTCTGTCTGTCTGTCTGTCTGTGTGAATCCCTAAAACTCGAGAACTACGCAACCAATTTCATTCAAATTTTACAGATGCCTTACTTAGGGTTCCAGTTGTGTTTTAG
>NC_068996.1:46140149-46140734 GCF_001194135.2 Octopus bimaculoides | reverse complement strand
ACACACACACACACACACAGAGAATAGATAGGGTAAAGCATTGTGTGATATTACATTTGATAAACTCGTATGATAAGGCCGAAACAATGTGAGATGAAATACAAGTTAAACTACAAAAAAAAAACCCAACAAACAAACAAAGAAAAAAACCCATAAAAAACAACAGAACAACAGTTGTAGTTTTTGCCTTATATTTCGATATTTCGGTGTTGTAACCCCTTGATGAAATAAATCGTTGCTCAGATGTGTAAGGGAGGAAGGTAAGATGGCGTAGACTAATGTTGTTATAATAGCCAGTCATTTAGAGCTGGTCCCAATTTGTTAATAAGGAGCACTTATTGCACCCCTCATTTCTCCACATGTACCGAAGAAGGAGTCATAACCCCGAAATATCGAAATTTGGGCTAAGACCTCGGCTATTCTATTTCCTTTTCTGTGGTTTATTTTGTATTTAATATCGCATTGATTCGGCCTTATCTAACAAGTTTATCTAACACACACACACACACACACACACACACACACACACACACACACACACATGCATGTATGTTTGTATATATATGTATTCTTTTATTCTTTTAT
>NC_068996.1:46137311-46139887 GCF_001194135.2 Octopus bimaculoides | reverse complement strand
ACACACACACACACACACACACACACACACACACACGCACACACACATATACGACGGGCTTCTTTCAGTTTCCGTCTACCAATTCCACTCAAAGCTTTGGTCAACCCGAGGCTATAATTGAAGACACTTGTCCAAGGTGCCCCGCAGTGGGACTGAACCCGGAACTATGTGGTTGGTAAGCAAGCCACTTACCACACAGCTTGCGCCTACATATCTTTAGTACACAACAATGTTAAGCGAAGACATTTTTGTTTTGTTGCAATCAAAGAGAGGAACATTATCTGCAGGAATTAATCGAAAGGAGTAAAATATAGGAAAATACAAACAAGAGAACGAATATCATACCATGACCAAGTAACTGATATTCTGCGGTTTCTATATATTAATAATAGGGCAGCGTGCAAATAGACTTAAAGAAAAATTCTACTCAGTAAAGGTTTATTGAAGACAGGACAATAGCAAAGGCTTGGGGCAACAGGACGCCGGATAGTATTTACGGTATCACGGATCAAGAAAGCAAATGAATGAGAAATTACGAGAGACCTTGGAGAGAGAGAGAGAGAGAGAGAGAGAGAGAGAGAGAGAGAGAGAGAGAGAGAGAGAGAGAGAGAGAGAGAGAGAGAGAGAGAGAGAGAGAGAGAGGGAGGTCAGTGAAAAGATCGTAGACAGAGACGGAAGAACTTTGACAAACAAACAACCGATTAATGGTTCAAGCAGCAAGTCTGTTGGTTAGATATTTAACCATTTGACTAACGATAGAACCAATGTGTGTTATTATTTATTTCGTTATTGCCCAAAGGGGGCTAAACATAGAGGGGGCAAACAAGGGTAGACAAAGGGATTAAGTCGATTACATCGACCCCAGTGTGTAACTGGTACTTATTTAATCGACCCCGAAAGGATGAAAGGCAAAGTCGACCTCGGTGGAATTTGAACTCAGAACGTAACGGCAGACAAAATACCGCTAAGCATTTCGCCCGGCGTGCTAACGTTTCTGCCAGCTCACCGCCTTCAACCAATATGTATTATTATCATTGGCGTAACGATCCCCGCAAGATGCAACAAGATGTTAGAAAATATTATTTAAATATGATGTTCAATCGATTAAAGGGACACGGAAAAGGATAAGGGAAATAGTTATTTTTTTCGGCAGAGACATACAAAAGAAGGGACAAAACATCAAGGATAGTAAGCAAATATTTAAACAGATATTTAAGTAAAACAGAATTGACAAAGTGACAAATGTACATAGACAATGTTGAATTAAATTGTTAATTTTGGACATGTTGTGTCGATGCCTCCAGGCGAAGAAGTAGGATCTCCCAAGACATATAAATAGAGGTAGTCTGGCCGTGGTAGGAGTGTTGAGTAGCAGTCGAGTAGCAGTTGTGTAACGGTTGAGTAGAGATCATCCACAGGTGCTAGATGGCAGTAGCTTGAGACATAAGAGGATATTAGCTCTTCAACAATGAGAAGTGAAAGAGGAGACAGCCAAGAGTGGTCTTGTTCGAAATGAAGAACCAGCACGTGAGAACTGAAAGTACGTGGAATTGTAACGCGATGCACATTTCTCCAACCGTTCTTTCTCTGGTTTCCTTTGCCCGCTCTTTTCTACTTTTCTATTTTCAAGCATTCTACCCTGTTCTTTCCTCGCTTTCTATCTTCCTCTCTTTAATTCTAGCTTAGTCTTTGTCTCTCTTTTCCCCTTCTCTTCTTCATTTTCCATAATCGTCCCATCCGAGATCAGCTAGTGCGGATGCAGAGACAAATGGAAATAGCCATATCTTTTGTGCGGCAACAACAGGGGCCGACAAATATGAATAGAGAAGACGAGTGGTGTACACTGCCTTGATAGTGTTATTCAATGGCTCCTAACAGAATTTACGTATCGAAGTTTTGCGACGATGGTGAGAAAGTGGAATCTGGACAGAAATGGGTAATCGTCAGCGACTGTAAGAAATAAAAGAATATGCAAGAAGGTTTAATGGAATAGCTGACGACAAAAATAGCATGCGTGTGTGTGTGTGTACGCGGGGTGGGGGGATAGGTATCGAATACATGGAGCCCGAATTTGGTAGATGTTTGAAGATAACCAACTGAACGGCCTATCAATCAATGGTTGACGGGAAACTACCAAAATGATGAGGAAGAGTTCGCCATTTCATAAGTAGAAAGAAAAGATCACGGGTAATTTTGACGAGCTTCATTTGCAGAAGGTAGTAGAGACCTCTTTCTCTTTGTAGGTGCTTATATGTCTTGTGTAGGAAGTTTTTGTACAGAGTATTGTGTGTTTCTATGTGTGTGGTGGATGCATATATATATTAGAAAATCAGAGAAGAAAGAGGGAGAAACACAGAGAGAGAGCGAGAGAAAGAGAAAGAGAAAGAGAGGGAGAGAGAGAAAGAAAAAGAGCGAGAGACAGGCATGAGAGAGGAAGAGAGTGTGACAGAGATAGAGAGAGACATGCACATAAATTAGTACACAGACACACACACACACATATATACACACATATATTTACATATTTACACACACACACACACACACACACACACACACACACACACACACACACA
>NC_068996.1:46136237-46136971 GCF_001194135.2 Octopus bimaculoides | reverse complement strand
CGATATCTAGTTTAATCTCCCAGTTTTTATATTTATACATACGCGCATATATATATATATATATATATATATATATATATCAGGTATTGGTAGTGCAAATCAGAGGTGCAATCTGTGTGGGTGTTTTTCAAAACACTGTCTGGTTTAAAAAGTGGCTTTTCAGACGCCATGAAAGGGCTAAGGTGTAGGTGCAGGAGGTGGTCAAACTCTGTTTAAGGAGTAGACAACTACCATATATATATATATATATGTCTGCTTGTCTCTCTTGCATCTTATACTTCTATTGTTACGTTTGTTTACTTGTTTATTTATTTATATTTGTGTTTGTGTGGGTATGCGAGCGTGTGTCTGTGCGTGTGTTTATACGCATACACACACACACATGCGCGTGTATGTGTGTATGAGTGTATCTCTACGTGCGCCTCTGTGTGTGTGTATGCGTGTGTTTGTGCGCGCGCCTGTGTGTGCATGCGTATGCTTCTGTGTGCGCATGCGTGTGTGTGTATGCATGTGAGTGTGTATCAATCTATAGATTTGCAGATCTGCTTCTCATATGCCTCTCTTCGTGTAGTTTTAATATGTTCCTATCTCTCTTCCTGTTAACATAGCTTCATACGGGAATAAATACATCCCCATATATCCATATTCATATACATACATTTCATTTGTTTTCGTATTTCATGTTGTTTACGCTTTGTGACGTCCTGTACCCGTATACATATTATATATATATA
>NC_068996.1:46135810-46136139 GCF_001194135.2 Octopus bimaculoides | reverse complement strand
GTGAATGTATTTCACTTGAATTATTATATGTTTTCAAAGACGAACAAGCATCGACAGCTAGCAAGCCATGCTGCTCCAGACTGATGATGAGCAATGACCCTGAAACTAGTCTCTGGATGCTGGCTTTGCTGGGTGGAGATGCTTATCTCTCCTTTGTAAACATAAGGTCACAGGAAATGTGTCAAGGTCAACAGGAGACGGTATTTCCTAGGGCTAAATAGCAGTAGCATTCTTCCCTTTTATGGGATTGTCACATTAAGTTGACAACATACAATCACTTAATTATGCTGCTACTGTATAAATCTCTCTGAGAGATTTAGAAATGTATT
>NC_068996.1:46130288-46135800 GCF_001194135.2 Octopus bimaculoides | reverse complement strand
GCTGCTACTGTATAAATCTCTCTGAGAGATTTAGAAATGTATTTTTTCTCTCTCTCTCTCTCTCTCTCTCTGTCTCTTTCTCTCTCTCTCTCTCTCTCTCTCTCTCTATATATATATATATATATATATATATACATATATAAGTACTAACGCTTAGAAACGCATAAACACACTGATGTACATACGCACAACGCACACACATACAAAGACATACATGATCACGCCCACACGCGCCCCCACACATACAAACACACGCACACATACACTCACGCACGCACGCACACACACATACACACACATACATGCACAAGCAATGTACATTAACAGGTATATAAAAACCTGGAGATACAAGCTGTACACATATATATGAAAGACAGCCCTCTAAACACTCCATCACATTTGTATCTTTAAGGATAATGTATACAACCGTTAACAACGATGACCTTCAATAACTTGAATCATTTTTTGTCCATAACGATCGCCAGTACGGCTTCCGTAAACTCTGTCCAACAGCTAACTTGCTGTTCTATATCAAACTTCTGTGGGCTGTCCTTTGAGGGAATCTGACGTTCCACGACAACAGTTAAACTTTTGACTGTGTGAGGTCGAAATATCCTATCGAAACTACTCACTTTTGGGCTCTTTTTGTCGTCTCTCCCTTGGATCGGTAAATTATCATCAGATCACATTCTGAGGTATTTTTATTCCTCGTTCTGTTAATATTGTAACCCAATCAATCAGGGTCCGCTTTTCTACCTTCTATACATCAATGATTAAGTTACTGAGGCATACAACATTGTCCACTTCCACGAAGACAATACTTCTCCCCATTCTTCCTTGATCCTCAGGTTGTGAGTTGGCAGAATCGTTTGTACGCCGGATAAAATGCCTAGCAGCATTTCGTCTGTTTTCACGTTCTGGGTTTAAATTCTGCTGAGATTGACTTTACCTTTCATCCTTTTTGGGGCAGATAAAATAAGTACCAGCTGAGTACTGAGGTCAATGTAATCGACTAGCCCCAGCCCCAAATTTTAGGCTTTGTGCCTGTAGCATCAAAGATTGTTCCTTAACCTTTCCCAACCATTACTATCTATGTATAATCTAGGCACAACACTCCAAAATCTCGAAAATATTCTCGAATATGCAGCCTTGTCTCTTTCAGCAGGAAGAAAACTCAAACACCGCACATAATAATAAAAAACGAAACCTCATCGCACTCCACTTTAAACATGAGCAGAACGCTACGAAATCCTTCAAGACCGTCCCAGTGTTGGAACTCACTTTCGTCCAGGATTTCTTCTGGCGAAAGTACATACCGAACATACTTGGAGGACAGCTGACCAAAGACTGGCTCTTCTCTCCATGACTAGAAGTTAATTTAGCACCCATCCAACAATCATTGATACCTTGCAAAGTTTATGCAAGGTCTACAGAAGTTTAAGAGTAATATTAACAACATCAGTATGAGTGATCTCAGATCTTCAACTGTCACGAGTACTGCACCTCTCTACAGCCTCAGCCTGTTAAATATTTATACATTCGTACATCTATACGTTTTAGAAGTGAAGTGAATAAGAAGTGAATTACAAAGATATAAATATAATAATAAAAAATGGAAATATTAAAAATATAATAACGCAAGAAAATTTTAAACTTGCGTTGAAATTTAACGTAAATTCTTTATCGAGACACTTTAAAACAATTGCAGCGTGGAAGGTGTTTATAAGCCATTTAAAAATACTCAAAAACCGTTAGATTCACATCGACGTTTATATTTAATTTGTCAAAATATTTTCGTCGCTTTGAAAAACCGCGACCTGTTCACTGACAGCACTGAAAATATTACGTCCCTGTTATCTAGCGGTTCGGCAAAAGGGTCCGATAAAATAAGTACTAGGCTTACAATGAGCGAAATAAGAATTAGGCAGTCAAATGACCGAAAAAAGTAAAATAATAAAAGAATATACACATAAATATTTATGTGTACATGTAACTTCTTTTCACCCCCTCTCTCTCTCTCCCTCTCTCTCTCGTTCTCTCTCTCTCGCTCTCTCTCTCAATCTATCTATACACACACACACGCACACATGCACACACATACACAGACACACGTAGACACACATACACTGGTATATATATTTTCTGAGTGGCCTGAGTAGTTACAGATGCATGGGTATACCTGGTTACATAGATATAGAAGCAAAGATGGAGAAAGAAACACCCATGTGAGATATGCAGGCACACAAATATAGAGGAAATTGAAATTAAAATAAATATAATAATATCACGCATAAGTATTTAGTTATGGTCGAATAAGCAGTTGCATAATAATAATTTTTACACGAAGTGGCCTCTTTCCATTTGGCATTTCCGCTTATTTGTTTGAGTGTATATGTATAAAGGTACGTATGTACGTATGTATGTATGTATGTATGTATGTATGTATGTATGTATGTATGTAGGTATGTATATCATTATTGAGTTTCTTACCAATAGAGAAAGAATCGGTTTCTAGCCTAGATCCAAGGAAATCACTATAAGTCCCACCAACAGAAAGTAAAGAAGGAGATAGAAATGATGTTTGAAGACAGCAAAAAGAGGACACCCACTTGCGAACAGATTGAAAACTTCGACATCAGAAGAGAATAACTGAGAGAACAATAAACAAAAAATTTAACTGAAACCAGGCAGCAATATACAGGGACATGAAAGGAGGAGCAGTGAACATCACGGAAGCTCCTTTGCAAGAAGGTATAGACTCCTGGAAGAAAATCTGGAGTGAAGAGAAGGAATTTAACAAAAATACTCAGTGGCTGGAAGAAATCCAAAGAAGTTAATGCTCCTGTGTTACATCCAAGACATACAACATTGATGGCGAAACTCTTGCAACTGTGATCCAGAAACTCCAGGATGGAAAAGCACCTGAAAGAGACTTGATTGTTGGATATTGATACAAGAAACTAACATTCTGCCGACCATATCTTATCAATCTGTACCAGCAAGCTTTCATTGGGAACAGTAACATACCACGCTGATTAGCTCCGGCAGAGACAAAATTGATCCCCAAATGCAGAACCTCCCACATGGCAAAAAACTACCGGGCAATTGCATGCCAAAACTTAATGTATAAGATATATACAGCATGTTTAAACCTCTTCCTCAATGACCATTGTGAAACCAATAACATTATCACAGCAGAACAAGCAGCTGGGAAGAAGGGAGTCTGAGGATGTTCCGAGCAATTAGTCACAAAACTGTGATGTCAGAGGAACCTAGTTTCAATGTGGATAGACTACAAGAAAGCCTTTGACACAACAGTGTCATGGATGCTAGAAGCCCTTCAACTTCTTAAAGTGAGCATAGTCAATGCCATAGCTGACCTGACTTCATCGTGGGCCACCATCTTCAAATTAAACACATAGAGTGACTGAACTATCACCGATAGAATACAATATCGCAAAGGCATATTCCAAGAAGACAGCCTCTCTGTGATGTTGTTTATACTTTCTGTAAACCCCTTGTCATTCATGTTAAGGAAGTCTGAAAGATATCTCACTGGTTCACAAGGAAACAGAAATATCAAAATTACTCACTGTTTCTTTGTGGATGACTTGAAACTTTATACAAAAAATATGCATGAGATGAAAAAGAGCCTTGACCTAGTTACAACATTCCCAAACGATGTAGGGTTGGAGTTTGGTCAGGATAAATGTTGTTATATGGTTGTCAAAAGGGGGGGAGGCTATAAACCAACTAGTAACATCTCAATCAAATATTTGATTGTTTCTCCTGTATTTGACGAGGAATGTTACAGGTATCTAGGGGTGGATGAAAATATACCTTACTGTGGCACCTGTAACAAAATATGTGTCACTAAAGAATATTACAGCCTAATAAAGAAAATTTGGATCTCAGAACACTCTGCATTCAATAAAACAGTGACCCACAATGTGTTTGCAGTGCCAGTACTCATACCAACATTTTGGCTGTTTGATTAAATCCGAGCCATTGATGTGAAAACCCGAAAAATACTAACAAGCACACATAATTTCCACATAAACAGTAATGTAGACCACCTCTACCTAAAATGAAAACGAAGTGGCAGAGGCCACATTGATCCAAAATGCTTTTGAATGTTGTATCATGTCTCTTCGGCAACATCTTTTAAACCACCAAGTGTCGAAGTGCATCCCGTGACCAAGTTTGCATACATGAGGTTGATAACATTATAAGACTTGGAAGGCAGCTCCTTAAGCAGCATTCCTTGTCTGATAACCTAGAATACATGCCCAAAGAAATCTCATGACTCTATCGCAACGTATCATCAGATGAAAAGTTGAACCTATATGAGCAGAAGATTATGCATGGAGCTCTGTGATTATAGTAACATTGATCATCAAAGCAGTTTATCATGGATAAATAGCAGAATTACTACCTCCCACTTTGAAGGATATATGCGTTTGCAATCCAGGAACAGGAAATATCAACCAAGTACCTAATGCACGAAAGGAACAGAAATGCAGGAAAAGCCGTAAAATGTGACAACCGATGCAGACTGTGGAATTCACACTGAAGATATCACCCACATCTTAAGCAGTTGTCCGAAAATGTCATCACAGTATTATCTACTGATGAGACATGATGTTGCATCTAAGACACTGCATAATGAAATCCGTCGGAAGGATAATCGCGAGGACAAAGAAATAAGAACCAACAATATGGTAGAAGCCATAGCCACTCATAATAAAAAGGAGTACTGAGTACTGGTGGAATGTCCCAGTGAAGATCTAATGATTTGGGACAGAGAAGAGAAACTGTGCACAGTTGTAGAAATTAGCTGCCCAGCAGATGTTAACATAAAGCTGAAGATTGGTGAAAAAGAGAACACCTATGCTGAACTATTGAGAAATCTGCACTTACTCTATCCAAATTACAAGTTCAGGTTTATATCAGTAATTATTGGGGCCCAGGGATATGTAACACGCTGTCTAAATACCAATCTTGAGAAATGAGGCTTTTCAAAACCAGAAAGGAGAAAGCTAATTAGAAGAATACAAATCCAATGCATCACTGGAACTGTAAAAATCTGTAAAACTTTCTAGAAGTTTATCGTTTAAATATATATGAGCATGTCTAGAAATGCAACTATATGCATTAAAATACATAGATAAAGCAAAACATACAAATCTGCACATATACATACATACATACATACATACATATATATTTATACGTATATATATATACATATGCATATATATATCTTTACATACATGCATACACACACAAATGCATGCGCGCGCGCACACATGCACACACACACACACACACATATACACACACACACACACATATATACACACACACACACACACACACACATATATATATGCGTTCGTCTGTCTGGATGTTTTGCGTTCTTGTCCCACTTTTGTATTTTAAGTATATATATATGTGTGTGTGTATATATATATATATATATAAATATATATATATATATATGTATATATAT
>NC_068996.1:46128892-46129977 GCF_001194135.2 Octopus bimaculoides | reverse complement strand
ATATATATATATATATATATATATATATATATATATATACATATGTATGCGCAACACAGGATACACTGGTGGATGTGTGATTGTAGATAGTTTTGGTTGCTGTTTCTATCAGGCTTCCTTGTCTCATATATATACATACATATGTCAAACACAGTGTTTGAAGGATATTATGTAGCTATTTCTAGTTATTTCTATAGCTAAGGGAAAGGGTTCCCTTGATGAGTCAAATATTGAACGAAATACTATTACATCCGTATGATTTCTACTTTCATTCTACCCCCACCCCCGACTTCTCTGGTTCTCGGATTGATAACACAATTACCAGAATATGTGAGAACAATTCGATCGTTTATAACCGCTTGCCCGAATTTCAATTACAAGTAGCCATTATTATTAGGATCTGCACTGTGAAATACCATTGAGACTAAACATTCTGTTCATATAATCTGCTATCTATCTATCTATCTATCTATCTATCTATTTGTCTGTCTGTCTGTCTGTCTGTCTGTCTGTCTGTCTGTCTGTCTGTCTGAATTTGACTGTCTGTCTCTCCCTGTTTCTCTCTTTATCCCCTCTCTATCTGTCTATCGACCTGCCTGTCTAGCTCTGCATCAGTCTGACGGTCTCTCTGTCTATCTACTACATGTGTATGTGTGTGTGCGCGTATATACATATATATATATATATATATATATATATATATATATATATATACACGCACACATATATGTGTGTGTCTGTGCATGTATGATGTATATATGTATGCAATCATATGGATATATGCATGTTTATATGTTTGTATGTATGATCTCTATATCTATATATGTATGTATATATTTATACATTTCTTCTCTTTGGTTTGTTCTTTCTTTCCGGCTCTCTCTTTCCCCTCTCTCTGTCTCTTAGTGAAACCCTTTCAATTAGTTCCCTCCGCCTTCCTCCTGTCTGTATTAACTTTGTTTCACCCCTCTTCTTCTTCTTCTTCTTCTTCTTCTTCTTCTTCTTCTTCTTCTTCTTCTTCTTCTTCTTCTTCTTCTTTTTCTTCTTCTTCTTCTTCTTCTTCTTCTTCTTCTTCTTCTTTTTCT
>NC_068996.1:46126593-46128482 GCF_001194135.2 Octopus bimaculoides | reverse complement strand
GCTCTTGTTGGTATCACAAATGGCCATTCATTTGTCCGCTTCAACAATGTATGCCACACTTGAAGAGTCAGGAATAATTCCGAAGGAATCATAGATGAAAAAGAATTAACAAACAAACAAATTAATAAATATATAAATTAAGTATAATATCGAATAGTGTTTGTCGTAATTCACAATGGAATAAATGGATTACTGAATGAATGCATAAATAAATGAATAAATAAATAAATAGATAAATAAATAAATAAATAAATAAATAAATAGATTAGAAAATAAATAAATAATGCTACAAGTTACTAGCATCAAAGTCATTTCGTAAAAAAGGGGCCAATACCTCATACTTAGAATGTTTTACATTTTTCTCTTTTTTCTTTCATTCTTTTTTTTTGCTTTCGTAGAATAGGGATGAAAAAAATTTAATTTTCATCCGTGAGATCTCACTGCAGTTTTGTTTGGCATTGTATCATTCAGATCGAAAACCTATCGCCAAAAGTTCTTATTGTTAAAGGGAAAGTCCAGAACCGACCCGAATTGCCAAAAGAATTGAACGGAAACCAATAAGAATGAACAATCGCGTTCGTTGATGTAATAATTACTAATAATCCTTTATACGATTGATACAATGCCTGAAATTATGTGAGGTAGCTAGTTGATTACATCGCCCCTAATGTTTAACAGGTATGTATTTTATCCACCCAGAAAAATAAAAAGCAAAGTCAACTTCGGAAGCATTTGAGCTCAGAATGTAAAGAAAGGTGAAATAACGGTACGAATTTTGTCAGGCGTGTTAACGATTCTGCCAGCTCGCCGCCTTATGTCTGTCAATTGTAATAATTGTTACAGACTGTGATATTTTTTACGCATGGGCACAAAGGGCAAATGTTATCGAAGAATCTCCTGACCAGTGCAACTTCTCTCTCAGCAAGAAAAGAAAATGAAGAGAAGCCTGCCTGGTCAGTTGAAAATTAGGGCAAAACATAATCCTTAGGCAGTAATAGATGAAAGTGGCGAGGTATACGCTGCCCATACGTGCGCACAAACTATCAGGCTATTTCTAGGTGAGATAGGCCACTTACGAATGGAGGTCAGGATTCAACTAAGCACTTCAAAGAATCTTTGCAGGGCTTTCAGATCAGCGCGTCAATGCTTTTTGAGGTTTCGAAATGTAAGCCCACTGCCATGTTGTGTTGCGTGTTTCTGATACCCCGTCATCTTGTGACAGAATCAATTTGGAACTGCCCATCTCCTGCGAAAGGACTGGAGTGAACATTGTGAAACAGTGAACACACACACACACACAAACACACACACACACACACACACACACACACACACACACACACACACACACACACACGTATGTATATGCATATGTGTGTTGTTGTGTGTGTTTCTTCTTCACCACAGCTTGACAACCGGTGTTGCTGTGCTTACGCCTCCCGTAACTTAGCGGTTCGGCAAAAAAACTCGATAGGATAAGGACCAGGCTTAAAAATGAATACCAGCGTTAATTCATTCGACTAAAACTTCTTCAAGATGGCGCCCAAGTATGGTCGCAGTCTAATGACTGAAACAAGGAAAAGATAAAAGAAAGATCTGTCTATGTATGTATGTATGTATGTATGTATGTATGTATGTATGTATGTATGTATGTATGCATCTATCTATCTATCTATCTATCTATCTATCTGGCGAACACGTACATCGCGTCCGTCATCTACTACCGCCTGACCGTCGTGCCTTGTCCCGACCCTACCATCACCAAACTGGAGCGCATCCTCTCCCGCTTCTTGTGGAAAGGAAGCGTTCCGATGGTTAGGCGATCCGTATGCTGCCAACACCCGTTAAAAGGAGGACTGGGCATGCCGTGGTTGATGATGCGCAGACAC
>NC_068996.1:46121256-46124935 GCF_001194135.2 Octopus bimaculoides | reverse complement strand
TTATAAAAATTTAAAATTAAATTGAGCCTTATAGATAAAGTATATATAAAATATATAGTTTTAGGGAAAATAACCAATTTTCAAGAACTCATCGATGAAAATCCACTATCACTTATAGAAAAATTAATAATTAAAAGCACAATAAATGAGTACAATATAAAGTAAAGTAAATATCACAAGATACATATAATAAAAAGATTACACGTGTTTCATAACCAATTTTCAAATAGAAAAGAAATTTAAATCGATTAAAATCAATTGAAATTATCGAAAATAAATTCTATTCAAAAATATAGCTACTCGTCAAATCGTAAGTAGAACAATAATTAGATATATATATCTCAACCAACAATAAGTATATATGTATATATGTGTAAATGTATACATGAGTAGCCGTAAAAACGAAGAAATGTAATACATGCGTGTATATATGTATGTGTAGATGTGCGCATATGCATTTGCGTGAGTATATGTAATCTTAAACAACATTTCCTCGCCATATCGCGGTTTATCATTGAAGCTTATGCCGATTCCTCTGTGGTGTTGTTTTGCATTTACAATAAAATAGATATATACAAATTATAAAAATAATAGAAAAAGATATACAGTACAGTAATGTTTCTACTTCGTGGATTTTCACCTATCGCAGGGTTTTTTGGAACGTAATACCCGTGATAGTCGAGGGATTACTGTATATATATGTGGTAGAGAATTTCCTGTCGTAAACGACAAACGAGGTTTCTGCAACTTTTTGCTGAACAGCTTGTACGAATGATTTGTTTATAGAGATCATATGTTTGTGCTGTTCATTACCCCATTCACTCTATAAAATTGATGTCACATGAACAGGTGCATGATGTACGAGATGTCAGATGTTGAAGTGGTCGCAGAGCAACGTAAAATAAAGAGTTTTGCTCAAAAACACAATTCACTACCCAGTCCAGGAATCGATACAACGATCTGACGGTCGTCGGTGCAACGCCCTAACGACTAGGCCACATATATGCATGTATGTATTACATATTCTTTAACTTTTTTCAGTCATTTGACTGTGGCCATGTCGGAGCACTGGAGCCGATTTGTTCGCCTGGGGTTGGAAAAAATCGACCTCAGGACTTATTGTAAGGCTAGTACTTATTCTATCGGTTCATTTGCCGAACCGCTAATTTGCAGGGACGTAAACATACCAACACCACTTGTCAAACGGTGATGGAGGACACACACACATAGATATATACATACATACACCCCTATATATATATACATATATGTGACAAAGATTTGGTCGGCCCAGGGCTATAGTAGAAGACACTTGCCCAAAGCGCAAAAGAGTGGAACTGAACCCGGAATCATGTGTTTCAGAAGCAAGCTTTTTACCACACAGCCACATATAATTATGTATACACACGTATAGGCGCAGGAGTGGCTGTGTGGTAAGTAGCTTGCTTCTCACCACATGGTTCCGGGTTCATTCCCACTGTGTGGTACCTTGGGCAAGTGTCTTCTACTATAGCCTCGGGCCGACCGAAGCCTTGCGAGTGGATTTGGTAAACGGAAACTGAAAGAAGCCCGTCGTATATGTATGTATGTATGCATGCATATATGTATGTATGTATGTATGTATGTATGTATGTATGTATGTATGTGTATATGTTTGTGTGTGTGGTTGTCCACCCCCAACATCGCTTGACAACCGATGTTGGTGCGTTTGCGTCCCCATAACCTAGCGGTTCGGCTAAAGACCGATAGAATAAGTACTCGGCTTACAAGGAATAAGTCCTGGGATCGATTTGCTCGACTAAAAGCGGTGCCCCAGCATGGCCGCAGTCAAAATGACTGAAACAAATAAAAGAAAAAAAGAAAAGAATATATATATATTTATCTATTTATATGTATGTATATACATATGTGTGTGTGAGTGTGGGAACGTGGGAGTGTAAGTGTGTGAGTGTGTGTGTACGCATGTATATTTTCAGGTGTTTCAACTACCTTTTCATTTAATACCCATCTTCTCCCACCACCAAACAAAAACTACCCCACCTCTTGCCTATTCCAACGTACCGCATTCGTCTATTATAGGATTAATCTCTATTCTTTGCCGAAACAGCCTTCTGCGTCACTGAGCTGACGTTTTAACATCCATGAAAAAAGAAAAAAAAGAAAAACAGAAGAAAAAAAAAAGACCGGACATTATCCAACCTCTTTACTTTTTGGCTGAATCAAAAGATACACAAGCGCGCACACGCATACACACACTCACGTAACCACATTGCTTTATGTATGGATGATTGTGAGTAGGTATGTATGCATGTATGTGTCTGACGGTCTGTTTGTGTGTGTGTGGTGTGTATGCGTGTGTGTGCCTATCTATCTATCTATCTATCTATCTATCTATCTATCTATCTATCTATCTATCTATCTGTCTGTCTGTCTGTCTGTCTGTCTGTCTGTCTGTTTGTCTCTCTGTGTGTGTGCCTGTCTGTCTATCTTTCTCAATATAGTGAAGGCGCATGACTCAGTGGTTACAGCATCGGGCTTACAATGTTGGAGTTGTGAGTTCGATTCCCTGACCGGACTGCGTGCTGTATTCTTAAGCAAGACACTTGTTGCTCCACTTACTGCTTTCATGTTGCTCCAGTTCAGTCAGCTGTAGAGAAATGAGTTGCGACATCACTGGTACCGAGCTGTATCGGCCCCTTTGCTTTTCCCTTGGATAACATCAGTGGTGTGGAGAGGGAAGACTGGTATGCATGGATGGCTGCTGGTCTTAGGTGCAATCCCATGGTCATTCATGACCGAATAGAGGTTTTACTCTATGTACTTATACGTAACGTTGAGTGGGGAGGTTGGTATGCATGGGCAATTGGTGGTCTTCCATAAACAACCTTGCCTGGACTTGTGCCTCGGAGGGTAACTTTCTAGGTGCAATCCCATGGTCATTTATGAACGAAGGAGGTATTTATCATTTATTTTTTCTTACTTTATAAAATGATAAAAAGGAGTATTTCGCGAAACCAAGGAATGAACCTCTCTGAATGAACAATTAATTTAATTTCCTCAATCTTCAATCTTTTACTTGTTTCAATCATTGGACTGCGGGTATCTCTTGCCGAACCTCTACGTTGCTGGGACGTAACCCAAAGCCAGATATCAAGCAGTGGACGGGGATGACAAATACAAGCACAAAGACACACACATACGCATGCGCACACACTCACACATACACACACATTCGACAGGCTTCCACATAGTTTCCTTGTGTCAAATTCCCTTACCTAGGACTCTAGATGAAGACCAATACACACACACACACGCGCGCGCGCATTCAGATATATATATATATACTTTTTTCAAGGATAGACAGAATGAAAAATATATAAAAGCGTACAGGAAATTTCTGCGATACGGCATTTAGCGGTTTCCTAAAATTCAAGATGTCTGGAAAGAAGCCATTAACTAGAAATGAGGGCTGTTAGTGCGAAAAGGAACAGTTGAAGTATTAGACTGGATATTAAACTTCATCTTTTAAACAGGATTGACGAGCGCTAATTTCGAGATACAATCTTTAATATCGACCGCATGGAAATTCAGATAAATTTTAAATAAATAAATGAAAGAATAAATAAATGAAAGAATAAAGAAAAAAAAAGAATAAAAGAATATATAAATATATATATAT
>NC_068996.1:46119788-46120843 GCF_001194135.2 Octopus bimaculoides | reverse complement strand
TGAACTAAAAAACCACTCTTTCGAAAACATAAAGAATTTCATTAAAAATAGTTGACCACATCCACACTACTATTCTTTAATGAACACAAAAGAGAGAGACCTGGAAATGCAATTATAATTTTTACTGAAAAACATCTGGTTTTCCAAATAAAACCCTGACCAATTCAAATACAAAAATTCCTTTCCCTTTCTCTTCTTTTTCCTTCCCCACCTTAAAAGGCCACTAAATACTAAACAAGTTTGACCATACAAAAGCTACACGCCACTTTACCTCTTGCTCTTCACACACACACAAAATTTTCTTTCTTCTCCCTTGCTTGGCAAATCCCAGAAAATTTTTTATACATATAAAACGGCCAAGAAATCTAAATTTAAACCATTTTTAATAAATCCGATAACGGAAAAAAGCGTTAAAATATAAATAAGATGTAAATAAAACAAAAATATATATAAACATCCAGCATTCTGAATACCTTATTATTCTAAATATATATAAGACGCGTGGCTTAGTGGTTAGGGCATTCCGCTCACGACTGTAAGGTCATGTGTTCAATTCTCGGCGACATATTGTATTTCAAAGCGCCAGTCTTGTCATACTCTATATCACGTTGAATCTCCCAGAGAACTACGTAAGGATACACGTGTCTGAGGAGTGCTCAGCCACTTGAATGTTAATTTCACGAGCATGCTTTTCCGTTGATCGTATCATTTCGTCATCGTAACCGACGGAGCACTCGCACCTGTATGTGTGTATATGTATATATATACACACACACATGTTTGTACACACAAGCACGCACACACTCACACATATAAGTATGTGTGTATATGTTTGTGTGTCTGTGTTTGTCTCCCCACCATCGTTTGAAAACCGATGCTGGTGTGTTTACGTCCACAAAATTTGGTAGTTCGGCAAAAAAAAAATTGATAGAATAAGTACTAGCTTACAAAGAATGAGTCCTAGGATCATACTTGTTCGACTAAAGGTGGTGCTCCAGCATGGCTGCAGTCAGATGATTGAAAGAAGTAAAAGAATAAAAGAATAAAAGAATATA
>NC_068996.1:46117977-46119419 GCF_001194135.2 Octopus bimaculoides | reverse complement strand
AGAGAGAGAGAGAGAGAGAGAGAGAGAGAGAGAGAGAGAGAGAGAGAGAGAGAGAGAGAATATAGAAAAGCTAGACTGAAAAGCCGTACAGATGGATTTAGCAAAGCAAGGACGTGGTGACGGGTTGAACAAGTGACAGGGTGACGGGGTGACGAAACGACGCGATGACGAAATGGCGGGATAACGGAATGACAGGGTGATGGGCAAAATGGCCGGCCAATCAGCAGGATGGTTACTTAGTATTGGAATTTACGGCGATGTTTCAGATGTGACGGAACACACAAAAGACAGGCAAGATTGTAAATACATGTACATATAAACTGTTTCTTTAGCAAACATTTAGTGTTGACGGTACAACTGCTACTGGTGCTGCTGGTGTTATGTGTCTCACTCCCTCTCCCTCTCTCACCCTCCTCTCTCTCTTTGCTGTTCTTCTTGTTCTTGTTACTCGTTCTTGTTCTCGTTCCTATTTCTTTTAAAGGTCTGCTCCAGTATGGCCTTGGCAATGATGACTAAGATAAAATAAAAACTGTAGTACACGGTTTCTCTCGACCTTTATCTTCTGCCACCTCCACCACCATCACCACCAGCACCAGCACCACCAGCACCACCAGCACCACCAGCACCACCGCCGCCGTCGCCACTACTACTACTACTACTACTACTACTACTACTACTACTACTACTACTACTACTACTGCTACTACTACGTGATATTTTTTCTTCCTCTCTATGCTTATCTCAGTTTGTAAACACTTTTTAAAGCGCATGGAGTTTCTATGGACCATCCATTTTATTCAGTACCAATATAGAATTAAACAGTGTTTACAAACCAAGATCTGAGAGGAATAGTAAGAAAGAACAAGAGGAGGATGTGTGCATTTCTGTCTGGGATATGAAAGGTTTAGTCCACTTTGAACTATTAGACATAAACCAAACGATAACAAAGGAGATCTACTGTGAGCAGTTTGAGAAGTTTAAGTCAACGCAAGAAGAAACCATCTTTGGTTTCAAGACGAAAGCTGTCTTTCCATCAGGATAATGCTCGGCCACATACAGAGAGGATGACATTCCAAACGCTAAAGCAGTTTGAATGGGAAGTGATGCCTCACCCATCATTTTCGCCGGACATTGCCCCATCTGATTATCGTTTATTCTGCAGTCTTCAAAATCATTTGGACAGGAAAAATATGAATTCTGTAGACGAGGTCAGAACAGTACTGGAAGAGTATTTTTCGTCAAGACAAGCGAATTTTGGATGGGGTGAGGCCTTGTCAGTCTATCAGATAGATGGAAGAGCATTGTAGAAAATGAAGGGTATATTCTAGGGAGTTCAAATCTCGGACCGGAATGCGTATTGTGTTCTTGAGCAAGACACTTTATTTCACGTTACTCCAGTTTACTCAGCTGTAGAAATGAGTTGCGATGTCACTGGTGCCAAG
>NC_068996.1:46114699-46116897 GCF_001194135.2 Octopus bimaculoides | reverse complement strand
TATTATTATTATTATTATTATTATTATTATTATTATTATTATCATTATTATTATTATTATTATTATTATTATTATTATTATTATTATTATTATTATTATTATTATTATTATTAAGGTCACTGCCTGGAATCAAACACGGAATCTTGGGCATATGGAGTAGTGGTTAAGTGCGCGGGCTACTAACCCCAAGATTCCGAGTTCGATTCCCGGTCGTGATCTGAATAATAATAATAATAATAATAGTGCCAATTCATTCGGCTAAAAATCCTTCAAGGCGGTGCTCCAGCATGGTCAACTAGCTGAAACATGTGGAAGATAAAAGATAAAAGATAATACGACCTTCTGAGTTTAGGTTAATGAAGTTTGAAACTGCAGGAGACTTGGCTCGGAAGCGAATGATAGCATACAGAGCAGTCATAAGCAGTCATAGCCAGACTAAATGATACGCCTAACGGAAAATTACTTTCCATGGTTTTCAGCAATGTGGCTTGCTTTATGATGATCCATGTCTCATGATGGAGCCCACTTATTGAAAAACAAAAAAAAAAGGAGTTTGGTCAGGTCTTCAGCCAAAGATGGCTGCAGACGATGTCTAGGCAGAAAGAAAAAACCTCCTTCGGTCATGAATGATCATGGGATTGTACCTAGAAAGTTCCCCTCTGAGACACAAGTCCGAGTAAGATTGTTTATGGAAGACCAGCAGTCAGTCGCCCATGCATACCAGCTTCTCCCTCTCCATGCCACCGATGTTATGCAAGAGAAAGGCAAAGGTGCCGATACAGCCTGGCACCAGTGACGTCACAACTCATTTGTACAGCTGAGTGAACTGGAGCGACGTGAAATAAAGTGTCTTGTTCCAGAACAAAACGCACAACCCGATCCGGGAATCGAACTCACCACGCCATGATTGTGCGCCCGATGCTCTAACCACTGAACCATGCGCCTTCAAGATAATATTGTTTTTAAGTGAAGAAATAATCGTGATGATAATAGTAATGATTGTGGCGCTGGTAATGGTGGTGGTGCTGCAACTGTTACTATTTCAGCTGCTTCTACTATTGTGAGAATGATAATGAATGTTAAAGAAGCGAATAAGGACCATGTGGAAGAACCACGATAAAAAAAATAAAATGATATATACATAGGGATAATCTTGGAGTAGATCTGTTATATATATGTACTTACTAGAATCCTTTACATCTATATTTATATATCTATAGATCTCTATCTATCTGTCTGTCTGTCTGTCTGTCTGTCTGTCTGTCTGTCTGTCTATCCATCATCTCTCTCTCTGTCTGTCTGTCTATCTACCTTATTTCTTTATTTCCCACAAGGGGCTAAACATAGAGGGGACAAACAAGGACAGACAAAGGGATTAAGTCAGTTACATCGACCCCAGTACTTAACTGGTACTTAATTTATCGACCCCGAAAGGATGAAAGGCAAAGTCAACCTCGGCGGAATTTGTACTCAGAACGTCACGGCAGACAAAATACCGCTAAGCATTCCGTCCGGCGCGCTAACGTTTCTGCCAGCTCGCCGCTTATCTCTCTGTCTATCTATCTGTCTACCTACCTATGTATACATATGTAAAGACATACGGAAAATTGAGGGATGGTTTGTAAAACGTGAATAAATAAATGCTGACTGACAACTCACCGTCCTTCCCATTCCTGTCGTAATCCTGTCAAAGAAAAAAAAAAAAAAAAATTTAAATGTATTTGAAATATAAATTTTCTTTACGTCACAAGAACTTAGAAACTTGGAAAGACGTGAAATAATTTTGTAATTGGTTTAAACATATTTTATTTTTAAGAGAAATCACAACTTCACTAAACATCAGCAACCGCCATACCTGCAGAATGACATTTTTAGCTTTGTAGTGAGCTCACATCACCCTCAAGCATAGACACGCACGTAATGTAACACACAACTGTGTACTAAAATGACATGCACACCTACTATACGAGTGCAAGTTCGTCCACTCATCATATGTATTTTTGTTTGTGTTTATGTAAGTATGTATGCATGTGTGTAGATGTTTCTGAATAAGGATTAGAGTTTATTTCATGAATATTTAAGAACACCACTTCCCCTTTCTTCTAACAGTGCACACACACACACACACACACACACACACACACACACACACACACATATATATATATATACAATCGTACACCCCGCCCCATACAAAC
>NC_068996.1:46112609-46114689 GCF_001194135.2 Octopus bimaculoides | reverse complement strand
CACACACACATATATATATATATACAATCGTACACCCCGCCCCATACAAACACGTGCGCGCACAATCACACACGTATACATGTAGGCTTGGTTATGTTCTTAAGAAGATGGTTTCATGACCGCATAGTTCCGGGTACTATCCGACTAAGCGGTGCCTTGGACAAATACCATCAAACAAATGTTTGGGTTGACTAACAATTTTGCCAGCGGAATTTCGTAGAGGATACTGTGCGGAAGGCCATCATAATATTATGGCGTGAAATACGTAGACCGTTCGAGTCTCGCAGGCGTAGAGTAACGTTAACAGTATAAAGGCTTGGTATACTTTCAACTTGGTGTCCAGCTTGGTGCATCTCCTCTCCACCACTGATTGATGTAGCCGCTCGAATGCTGAACTTCCACTGGCGATGCGTGTGTCGACTTCATCGTCAATATTCACATACATACATACATACATACATACATACATACATACGTACATATATACATACATAGTGCATGTATACATACATACATACATACATACATACATGCATGCATGCATGCATACATACATACATACATACAACATACATACATGCATGCATGCATACATACATACATGCATGCATACATACGGAGAAAGGGCCTTGACTCTAGGTTAGAAACCGGCTCTTTCTCTATTGGCCAAAAATCTTGAAATAAGATTAAATAATGACATACATACATACATACATATATACATATACATACATACATACAATACATACATACATACATACAAACATACATACAAATATACATATATTCATACATACATACATACATACATGCATACATGCATACATACATACATACATACATACATACATACATGCATACATACATACATACATACTGAGAAAGGGCCTTGGCTCTAGGTTAGAAACCGGCTCTTTCTCTATTGGCCAGGAATCTTGAAATAAGATTAAATAATGACATACATACATACATACATATATACATATACATACATACATACATACAGTACATACATACACACATACATACAAACATACAAACATACATACATACATAGATGCATACATACATACATACATATATACTTACATACATACATACATACGTGCATACATACATACATACACACATACATACACACATACATACATACTGAGAAAGGGCCTTGGCTCTAGGTTAGAAACCGGCTCTTTCTCTATTGGCCAGAAATCTTGAAATAAAACTAAATAATGACATACATACATAATACATACGTACATACATTAATACACACAAACGGGACCCGTGAATACTTCACAGAATTAACAGTAAATCCTATTGGCTTATTCCTGGAAACTTTATCCAAAAAAACCTGAAAGCGTCGCCTGTGTTGAAAATAATCGCTCTCATTTGCTAACCATTGAAAATTGAAGGAAATTGGAATATGGTGATTATTTAATGCACTGTATATACACATTTTATACACTTTTTGCACAATTTCATAGACTTAATACACAACACTTTCCCTCTTTCTCTCTTATTCTTCGCCCGACCCTCTTTTTCTCTCCTTTTTCTTTCGCTCCTTCAACTAATCACGTGAAAACGTTACAGACGGGCTAAATAAAGGAGAAGAAACACTTAGTTTGAAAACATTTATAGCTTTCCCTCACCACTACCTTTCCCTTCCATCTCCTTCCCTCACCACCCTCTCTCCTCTCTTCTCTCGCTCCCTTCCCCTTCCCCTTCCCCTTCAACTAATCATGTGGAAGCATTACGGACGGGCTAAGTAAATGTGTGACAAGCAGAATTATTATAAGATGCATACATTCAATAGGTCAGCTATTGTTGTTTGGGAGTGAGAAAGAAAAATATGAACCGTCATAGAAATCAGCTGTCCTGTTGAAGTGAAAATCTTTTGAAAAATCTGAATGTAGAAACGTCCAACTCCTATATCCAGATTATAAATTCGCGTTTATATCAATAAGAATCGGAGCACTTGGTTTTATTTGTAAACGCCCAATCAACTATGCGGATAAGCTAGGGTTTTCATAAAAATGTGTGACAAGCAGAACATATATATATATATATATATATATATATA
>NC_068996.1:46110050-46112432 GCF_001194135.2 Octopus bimaculoides | reverse complement strand
GTATATATATATATACATATATATATACGACAGGCTTCTTTCAGTTTCCGTCTACCAAATCCACTCACAAAGCTTTAGTAGCAGACACTTACCCAAGGTACCACGCAGTGGGACTGAACCCGGAACCATGTGGTCGGTAAGCAAGCTCCTTACCACACAGCCACTCCTGCGCCATCACTGGAAAATTTTATTACCGCTCTATGCTCGTCTAACACTTTCCTCTGAAGCATAGGTATATTGAATGCTACATCAGGTTATTAGTTTTCTGACTATGAAGAAGTGATGCTAGTGAGCTGTGCAAGCATTAATTTCAAACTTTCTTTTTAATAACTGCATTGTTTTTTTCCAGGTAAACTGACATCCACAGCTGTTCAAAGACGACTTCAAAAGTAACTAGTAGTGACTTGTGTTGAAAAATCAACAAAATTTGGCATTCTAGTGATATCATGTTCCTGTGAAAAGGGTTTAGCCCCCAAGGATATTCATACTGGCATCATTGCCATATTAGAGGATGACGCTCTAGCTTTATCAACAGTTCAAAATTAAGCAGCTGAATGTAGGAGGAGAAGGGAGAGTCTTGATTATGACCCAAGATCTAGACGTCCTGCAACTGCCACCACCGAGCAAAACGTTGATCGTGCCTACCACATGGTGATGGATAACAGGCTATAAACCAAACAACCACTGTTAGAATATACTCTGCGCAATAACTTGGCACGGTGGGTGCCACGTCTTCTAACACCTGATCAAAAGCGCACAAGGCTGATCGCTTCACGGGAAAATCTGACCTTGTCTGAGGCAGATCCATCTGGTTTCCTTGAACAATTTCCTAACCCAAGATGAGTGTTGGGTTCATGACTTGAGTCAGAGACAAAGGGATAATGCATGCAGTGGACAAACCCTCCTCACTTGATCAAAAGAAGGCCAAAGTCGTTTCATCTGCAGGGAAGGTAGTGGCCTCAGTTTTGGGGGATGCAAAAGGCATTGTGTTTAGTGACTATCTTCAAAATGGCCACACCACCATTGGAGAGTACTATGCCAAACCGCTGAAGCAGTTACAAAATGCTATCAAGACCAACGTCCAGGAAACCTGACGAACGGGTTCTTGTTTCACCAGGATACTGCTCCAGCACACAAGCCCTTGGTTTCGATGGCTACTGTACGTAACTGTGGCTTTGAACTGGTTGATCAGCCTCCCTGTTCTCCCGATTTGGCTCCATCTGACTATTATCTGTTCCCCAACATGAAAAAAACAAACTTGCCTGGGAACCAGTGTCACAGTGATAATGACATCATATCTGGTGTCGATGATATTTTTAACTAACAAGATGAAAGTTTCATCACCATTGATTTGCAAGCACTGCAACACCAATGGACGAAATGTGTGGACGGCGAATGGGGAGGATATTAAAATATAAACCTGGTGACATATTCTATGAGAGTGCCTTGGTCAGCCTATGAACTTTGCATCCGATCCTTGTTAATATATTCGTTTATTCTTTTATTCTTTTAGTTGTTTCAGTCATTTGACTGCGGCAATGCTGGAGCATCACCTTTAGTCGATGGTTGGTGGGGACAAACACAGACACACAAATACACACACACACACACACACACACACACACACACACACACACGCACACATATACACGACGTGCTTCTTTCAGTTTCCGTCTACGAAATACACTAAGCTTTGGTCGGTCAAGGCTATAACAGAACACACTTGTCCAAGGTGTCACGCAGTGGGACTGAACCCGGAATCATATGGTTGGAAAGCAAGCTTCTTACCACACACCCACGTTTGTGAACTTTTCTATAGCACTGCACGTGCTGAAAATTAGTAAATAATTGTTTTTGAACCTGTTACACTCATCTAATACGTTAGAAATTTTATTAGGACCCACCTTTTATTAACGCATTCACCTGTTATTTATTCACGTTTTGCAAACCATCCCTCAACTACCCGTATGGCTTGAGATTTAAATTATCCTTCAAAGTATATACCTTCCACCTATCTATCTATCTAACACCGCCAGAACACATCAAAATACTACACATAACACCAACCCTGCACCACACACTAAAATCTATTTTTCCCAAGGCAGTTGGCAAATGCCAAAAATACCTGGCGAAAAAACTGTAGAAGGATCTCCTCGAAGAAAACCCGAAGGAGGAGACAAAAACTCTCGAACGGTAAGTGACTCTCTTTAAAACTCTAACACTCACATTAGAATTATACTCAGGATTGGTTGTGTAAATGCGCGTGGCTTGGGGTCCCCTTGGAAACAAGGGTACCTCCTAAACGACATAAAGTCACACAAACTAGAAATCATAGCCATAAGCGAGACCAGACTCCATGATCCGCGGGCCCTAACATCCATG
>NC_068996.1:46108363-46108763 GCF_001194135.2 Octopus bimaculoides | reverse complement strand
TGCTCGACGGACAAATCTCCGGGTTTGGATGGTCTGCCCTACGAGCTTTACAACTGTATGCCAGACTTGTTTGGAGACGTCTTGGTGGCGGTGTACTGCAACTGGCAGCAAAACGGGAGCATTCCCGGCTTTGTGAGCCGAGGAGCCGTAACGCTGCTGAAGAAAGATCCAAACAAGGGGGACGTCATAGATAACTTTAGGCCTATCACTCTACTCAATGCAGACATGAAAATTTTGGCCAAGGTGTTAGCCAAGATGTTGGCGCTTGTCATCAAGAAACTGGTCGGCATGGCGCAAACGTGCGCCGTGCCGGGCAGGAGCATCCATGACAACCTCCATCTGATGCGCTACATCATAGAGCGGGTAGTTAAGGAACCTGGCATGGGTGGGGCCCTGATCA
>NC_068996.1:46103527-46106176 GCF_001194135.2 Octopus bimaculoides | reverse complement strand
ATTTGTCCCATCTTTGTTGAGCCCTGTGTGGCTAATAAAAGAAATGTATCTATCTATCTGTCTGTCTGTCTGTCTATCTATCTATCTATCTATCTATCTATCTATCTATCTATCTATCCGTCTATCTGTCTGTCTGTCTGTCTGTCTGTCTGTCTGTCTGTCTGTCTGTCAGCCTGTCTGTCTGTCTGTATGCCTGCCTGTCTGCCTGTCTGTCTGTCCGTCCGTCCGTCTACTTACCTACCTACCTACCTACCTACCTACCTGTCTGTCAATTTATCTATCTATCTATCTATCTATCTATCTATCTATCTATCTATCTATCTATCCATATCTCTCTTTCTCTCTCTCTCTCTCTCTCTCTCTGTCTCTCTGTCTCTCTCTCTCTGTCTCTCTCTCTCTCTCTCTCTCTCTCTCTCTATCTATCTATTTATCTAGCATGTATGAGTGAATGTATGCATGAATGCATGCATGTATATATGTCTGTATGTATGCATGTATGTATATATATGTGTATGTATGCATGTATGCATGTATGTATGCATGCATGTATGGATGTATGCATGTATGTATGCATGCATGTATGCATTCATGTATGTATGTGTGCATGCGTGCAACCAAGCATGTATATATGTATGCATGCATGCTTGCATGTGTGTATGTATTATCCATTATTGCAATGCAGCTACTTGTCTCATCGTCGTGGTTGTTGTTGTTGCTGTTACTGTTGTTGCGTGTAGTTTTTAGAATATTCCATCCACCAAAAACTTTGGAATGTGTGCGTTTTGTTGCTGTAATTGATATTTCCTGGTCAGAACTGACAATAATTAAACAGCAAACAGCGACAGACAGACAGACTATGATACAACGACTACATTACAGCCGTAGGCGCCGCCCCTTCATCGTCACTGCCATTATCATCAGCCTTACCATCATCACCATCATCATCATCATTGCTACGCCACCACCACCACCACCACCACCACCACCAACGCCACCACCACAAACCACTTGGCTGACGATGACCACTACCACCTCTACGTGGCGGTGGTCGTTATCATCATCATCATCACCATCACCGTCACCGTCGTCATCATCATCATCATCATCATCATCATCGTCATCATCATCATCATCATCATCATCATCATCATCATCATCATCATCATCATCATCATCAGTCATGTTGAATGATGTAGATGTTGCTGTGAATTCCGTTGTTTTAATTGATGCACTAGTTCGGATTTCGTTTATTTATTTATTTATTTATTTATTTATTTGTCTTCTGCAGCAGGGTTTCTCAGTAATTTTTTTATCTATTGGACCCCTTTGGTTACTATTGTATTCTGATGGACCCCTGCACTTAGTCATTCGATGTTTAAAAACTAGTTTTATAGAAACTTCTTTCAAAATTCCTATTCTGTTTTTCTCACACATTAAATTGTGTTGGTTGAAATACGTAAAATGTTAGACAAAGAAACTTGTTTCTTGCAATGCATACCAATACATACATCCAAAGCAATATTTTTTCATAGGCCTTTAAAATACTATTGTGGTTCATCAATTTACTATTTTGTGGTGTGGATCCTCAACAATCTTATGTGAGGCCGCAAGAGCCATATGGGCCCCGGCTGAGAACCACTGTTTTCTATGATGCTTTAACCCTAAAATGATCATTGTTTTTGTCTTGAAACAACTGCCACTTTCTGCCAACTTCTACGGCATAGGTTTTGAATCCGTGTGCTTAGAATATATATTGCGGATTCATTTGCATTAAAATAGTCATGAGCAAGCTGCTGTCCGCGAGACTTTCTTAATGATACACTAAAGAAAAACCTATCTTGAACTTTCTTTAGTAATGCGGCCGGCTAGATGATGAGTCATACTTCATCGCTCCCACATCTCGAAAACAAGTTGATCTTGTCTTCTTTAAAAATTGATTAAGAATTATTTCTATAGTTGCAAACGTGGGTGTGTGGTAAGAAGCTTGCTTCCCAATCACATAGTTTCAAGTTCAGTTAAGTATTTAATGTCCCAAAAAGATACACAAGCAAAATGGTATGACTATAACCGTATTCAACTTTTCCTATTTCTTCTCTTGGTTCTTCGTTTTTATTTATTCTTCACTCTGATGAAGCTCCATGTTTCTGATCAGTTCTTTTAACTAAATATGATAGATATTTTTATCATATCAATGGCAATACCATACAACATTAGAAGCAGAAACAGCTGTTAGATGAGATTCAGCCTATTTGTATTGAATTATTAAATAATAATTGATGCAAGTCAATTGTTGTTCATTAATATTTCTCCATTTTCTGTTATATATATATACACAATGGGTAGACTTTGTTTGACTGAAAGAACGCAGATCCTGTTAAGATCTAAGATCATTAATTCTCTATTGAACTTCAGGTCAGAAAATTTCAGTAGTTTCATGCATATGTATAAATATATATAGGCGCAGGAGTGGCTGTGTGATAAGTAGCTTGCTTACCAACCACATGGTTCTGGGTTCAGTCCCACTGCGTGGCATCTTGGGCAAGTGTCTTTGATCGGCCTCGGGCCGATCAAAGCCTTGTGAGTGGATTTGGTAGACGGAAACTGAAAGAAGCCTGTCGTATATATGTATATATATATATATATATATAT
>NC_068996.1:46101249-46103458 GCF_001194135.2 Octopus bimaculoides | reverse complement strand
GTGTGTGTGTGTGTGTGTGTGTGTGTGCGTGCGTGCGTGTTTGTGTGTCTGTGTTTGTCCCCTAACATCGCTTGACAACCGATGCTGGTGTGTTTACGTCCCCGTAACTTAGCGGTTCGGCAAAAGAGACCGATAGAATAAGTACTAGGCTTACAAAGAATAAGTCCTGGGGTCGATTTGCTTGACTAAAGGCGGTACTCCAGCATGGCGACAGTCAAAAGAGTAAAAGAGTATGTTCTGAAGAATTGGAAAATTTCACCTAATCCTGACTGAATTGATATCTTTCCAGCCTTAACATTTAAGGCCTAAGAAGGACAGCACTTTTTACCGTTTGACACTTTAGTTTCGTTTATCGTTTTCCGTTGTTTACTGTCTGAGTTTTCTATATGCTGCCTTCTCAGCTTCATTGCGTTTATTCTATTTATTCAATTCTTTAAGTTCGTTATGATATGTGGTTTGCGCCTGAAGAATATGCTGGAGTATTTCTTAAAATATGAAACTATTACCACTTTAATACATGTATTGTGACCTAATAATAATAATAATAATAATAATAATGATAATAATGATAATAATGATAATAATATATATCGCCTGAAGAAATGAATCCATGAAGATGATCCACCCGATACCCACGGATACAACGGACTACACTGTAATCATCCCAGAAACACGGACTGTGATCTTAAGAGACACGTGATTTGTGGAAACGCGCGTTGCGATGCATCGCTCCCATCTCTAGCCTTACGTGTTTTCCTGAGGCGAAGATATTTTCCTGATGCTAAAACAAAAGTGACATCGTCCTTTATAACACTGCCTCATTCCGTTGGCATATAAACTTTACTATTCGGTATTGTTATTGTATATCTCTCGCTCAGAGATTTAAAACTTGTTGTTTTTCTCTATACCAGATCAGCGACTGTGTGTCATTTAAAGAATTTATCGTATGTGTTTGTATATATATATGCATGTATGTATGTATGTATGTATGTATGTATGTATGTATGTATGTATGTATGTATGAATGTATGTATGTATATAAATGCATGTATGTATGTGTGTGTACATATATATATGGATAAATATATGCATGTATGCATGCATATATATATATATGTATATATAAATATATGAATATATACATATATATCTGTGTGTATGTATGTATATATATATGTGTGTATATATGCATAAAAACATAAAGTATACATACAAGCAAATACATATTTTCAGCGTAGCTAAAGGTAATAACTAATCACCACTCAGCCAGCCAGCCAGCAAGGCAGAATAAAATTACACCACAAAAAACCCTTAACCTACAACACATCTGCAGTAAAGGAGAACCACCACAGAGCTGCGTGTTTTTAGGTGTGGCACAAAAGATAGTGCAGCAGCTGTCATGGTTACAAATTAAACTAAGCTAAATAAACCAATACACAAAACCATACAACCACAAATATTTACTCCAAGACGGCCACGACATAAATGAAACGCAGGTAGACACACCAACATATGTTGTGTTCCGTACAGACAGAAGAAAAAAGAGTATTGCTGGAGTTACTGAGTACATCCGTGAAGATGTTACACACTTAATCCTGCAATCACATTCAAACCCAGTCTGTGAGACACTCATTGTGCATTTAAAGCAACTTGATGTGGTAATATCGACCGCCTGATGCCGTAAATCGCGATGGTAAATTTGAGAAAAAGCTTAAAAGTACAAGAGGAATACTTATAAAGCTGGATCAATGTATTAATGCACTTCTTTTAGCTGATCTTAACTTCCCCAACATCAGATGGGCCAAAGGCAACATAATTTCGGGAGTGACACGCAAGGAGTGCAATAAAGCAGAATATCACGAAAATGCTGTTCTTAGAGCAAACGATATTTTGCCTCACCAACAATGTGGGACTTATTCATAACGTGAAGGCACTACTGACAATCTTCTCAGACCATGATTAAAACTAACAACGTATGATCCTAAACGAATTAAATATGTATTCGACTCACATGGTACTCAATTCCTATTCAGTCTGAACTTCTACAAGGCCGGCTGGAAGTCAAGTGAGAAAGAGATCTTGGTATATAGAGCGTTTACATACAGACACACACAGAGACACAGAGACACAAGCACACAAACACACACACACACACACATACACACACACACACACGCACACACACACACACACACACACACACACACAC
>NC_068996.1:46098676-46101103 GCF_001194135.2 Octopus bimaculoides | reverse complement strand
TGTGTGTGTGTGTGTGTGTGTGTGTGTGTGTGTGTGTGTGTGTGTGTGTGTGTGTGTGTGTGTGTAAGTAAGTAAGTTATGGAATAACGTACCAAAATGAACGTCTTTCAGGAGGATTCAATTTCCAGACACGTCAAGAACGAACGTGTCTACAATAGAAGTTTTGCACCTGTTGGACAGCTGACTGGCTTAATTGTCTAACTGTGGTAAGTAACGACGATTTATATTCCCACTTATTTTAGAGTGCAAACATTCATTTATTCTTTTTCATTTAGGTGACGAAAAGTAAGAACTCTAATAATATCACGACAGTACTTTACGAACCAACGAGCGAACGAGCTTCAGCATGGTTATGTTGCAGCCTGCAAGAAATAGATGGGAAATTTGCCATTTTGGGGAGAAAAAATGTTCACAATCAATAATGTAGCCTTGGGTATGAGGAAAGATAAAAATCATTACAGCTACAATGCATTTGATGAGCTCAGTCAACAACAGATGAAAGTTTTGTGTTTATGCATATAATATTACGTACGTTCATACATACATACATACATGCATACATACATACATATATATATATATATATATATATATATATATATATATATATATATACACACACACAACAGATAACGAAACAGACATACATACAGACAGACAAGTAGATAAATGGATAGATAGATAGATAGATAGATAAATAGATAGATGCAATAGTGTATGAAACATTCAGGAAGAGAAAACCCACCATGTGGATTTCTTACATACTAAAGATGGCAGTCAAAGCTTAAAACTACGAAAGAATATTCTTACATTAAAGCGCGTTGATTTGTATGCGAGCAAGACATTCGAGTAAATAAAATATAGTAAAACTTACACTTATAAGTTTCGCTATTTCTGACCAAATAAATCAACTAAGATAATTAATTGATTATTTAATCATCCGTAGCTCATCAGTAAGGCGAACGGTGGCGATCGGGTGCCCGATGACAGACTTGGGGAGCCGAACTGTTCCAGTCAGCCTCCCCCCGATTCGATCCCCGGCCGGCGCCAGGTGCCATTCGGGCCTTGCTTACTTGTCGTAGTGGCATCAGTCACAGGAAAAGACTCGCGCACAAATCAACGTGCTTTATTGTAAGAATATTCTTTCGTGCTTCTAGGCTTCGGCTGACACTTTTAGCATGTAAGAAATCCACATGGTGGTTTTCTCTCCGTGTATATTTCATACACTATTATATTTAAAAATATTTATATATTCTGACTTTTATTACGTATGCTAGTCACTGATAAATAATTATTTAATAATTTTTATCCTTATAGTTATAAAGTTAAATATTTAAATTCTTCGGCCAGATGTATACGTTTGAATTTATTCACTGCTATACTACTCTGGTCTCGCACGTTGTTTTGAGGACATTCGGAGTGAATCCAAGATGTATAAACATAGAACTGAGTGCGTGTGTGTTTTACTTTGCGTTTTCGGTACGCACTGCAGTTTTATGTTTATGCTTTTAATTAGCAACCTTACTGATGAGTTACGGATGATTAAATAGTCAATTAATTATCTTATTAGTTGATTTATTTGGTCAGTAATAGCCAAACATAAGTATAAGGTTACTATGTTTTATTCACTCGAATGTCTTGTTCGCGTACAAATCAGTTGTGCTTTAATGTAAGAATATTCTTTCGTGGTTTCAGGCTTTGACTGCCATTTTTAGCATGTAAGTCATCCACATGGTTGTTTTCTCTTCGTGTATGTTTTATACACTATTATATTTAAAACGATTTATGTATTCTGACTTTTATTACGCATGCTAACCATTGGTAAATAATTATTTGATAATTTTTACCCTATATTTATAAAGTTATAGATAGATAGATATTGGACGTGGCTGTGGTAAGAAGGCGCAAGCGTGTCTGTGTTGTAAGAAGTTTGCTTCCCAACCATATAGCTTCATCTTCAGTCCCACTGCGTGGCACCTTGGGCAAGTGTCTTCTACTATATCCTTGGGCCGACCAAAGCCATGTGAGTGGATTTGGTAGACGGAAACTGGAAGAAACCCGTCGTATATATACATATATATATGTATGCGTTTGTGTGTATGTATATATGTGTGTGTGTTTGTGTCTGTTTGTCCCCCACCCCAGCACCGCTTGACAACCGGTGCTGGTTTTATTACGCTCCCGTATCTTAGCGGTTTGGCATAACAGACCGATAGAATAATTACCAGGCTTCAAAAAAAAAAAAAAAGTACTGAAATCGATGCATTCGACCAAAAGCTTTTCAATGCGGTGCTCCAGCATGATCGCAGTGTAATGACTGAAACATGCAAAAGATAAAAGATATCTGTTATAAGGGCGAAACCATGGATCTGCGCCCGTAAAGGTTTTCTTCGTCGTAGTTGGTAGAACAGCGTTTGCTGCGACTGT
>NC_068996.1:46098023-46098385 GCF_001194135.2 Octopus bimaculoides | reverse complement strand
ACACACACACACACACACACACACACAAACACACACACAAGTGTGCGTGTATTTGTCTGAGCTCGCGTGTGTATATACAGGGTTGGCCAAAAGTCACCCGCCAGTAAATCAAGATTCCGTTAATACTTAATGTTCTACTCTATTTATTCATTTCAAGTATGAATGTTTAATAATTGAGTGCTGTAAGTTAAAATCACCGTTTTTTTTCTTCTTCAAGATATCTCTATTTATTAGCGAAGTCTCATATAGAATATTTTTTTGTTTTAATCTTGAAATTTGATTGGATCTTGTTCAAAACGGGGGCACCAGTATTTTCTTAACGAAACACTTTGAAACTTGGGACACTGGTAGAATGTGTCATA
>NC_068996.1:46096263-46097696 GCF_001194135.2 Octopus bimaculoides | reverse complement strand
AATCGTAATTTATACGCATATATTGTTTATATAATGAATTACGCTGTGCGTATCTATGTGTGTAACAATTTTAGAGTTCGGATTCTAGAGTTAGGGTTAGTTTTAGTTTTAGGGTTAGGGTTAGGGTTAGGGTTAACAGTCTAGTTAGGGTTAGGGTTAGGGTTAGGGGATTAATACGATATACACCGTTACAGCGCTAACTGTTTTCAACTGAATAGACGTCAGTGATTAGTAGAAATTATCGAAATAAGACAATTTTTTACATGAAATAAATTCGAATACAAAAATTTTTTTCTGTTCTATAACACAAAATAGATAAGTATACGAAGTTTGAAAGTCTTTCGGTACCAAAAACACTACATAAAACATAAATGAAAACTGGTGCCCTCGTTTTGAACAAGATCCATTTGATTTACTCTCAGGTGACTTTTGGCCAACCCTGTATGTATGTGTATGTATATACATTGTATGTCTATATGAATGTATACACGTAAGCACATATAAACAAAATATATGTACATGCATATATTAGATACACACACAAAATATAAGCACATACATATATTAGATACACACACAAAACCTAAGTGGTACAATTTTTATTTGTCAAAGTGTACTGCGTGCGCAGAGTCGTTCGCAAGGTAGTTACTGCTACAAATGTAAGTTAGCTCGCAGAGCATTCCAGTGTGTCGGCACTTTTTATCTCTTCGCCCATTGTTGAAATAAAGATTGGCATCACGACTAGCATGATATATAAATCGATCTGGGTAAACGGACGAGAAGTAAATTTATAATATATCGCCGGGAATTAATAACTATCAAAAGCTTATGTCATTGTTTCAAATATTGACACAGCTCAGCGATTTTAGGGAAAGTGGGTAAGTCGGTTACACGAGCCCTTGTGCTCAACCGGAGCCCATTTTACCGACCACAAAAAGATAAGAAGTAAAACCGACCTATCCTCGGCGAGATTTTAACTCAGGCCGTAAAGAATTGGCAAAAATGCCGCTGAGCATTTTGTCCGATATGCTCCCGATTCTGCCAGCTTACTCCTTAGAATAATATATTTATTTCTTTATTGCCCACAGGGGGCTAAACATAGAGGGGACAAACAAGGACAGACAAAGGGATTAAGTCTATTACACCGACCTCAGTGCGTAACTGGTACTTATTTAATCGACCCCGAAAGGATGAAAAACAAAGTCGACCTCAGTAGAATTTGAACTCAGAACATAACGGCAGACGAAATACCACTAAGCATTTCGCCCAGCGTGTTAATGATTCTGCCAGCTCACCGCCCTCCTTAGAATAATATATCTATTTCTTTATTGCCCACAGAAGGCTAAACATAGAGGAGACAAACAAGGACAGACAAAGGGATTAAGTTGATTACATCGACCCCAGCGCGTAACTGGTACTTATTTAATCGACCC
>NC_068996.1:46094836-46096253 GCF_001194135.2 Octopus bimaculoides | reverse complement strand
CTGTTACATGTGCTCAACAGGTTTTAATTTAATCGAAACCAAAAGAATGAAAGGTAAAAATCGACATCGGCAAAATTTGAACTCAGATCGCAAAGAACTGTATGAAATATCGCTAAGCATTTTATCCAACGGGCTAACGGTTCTGCCAAGCTCGTTGCCTTCATAGGTTGCTTATAATATTTCTTTCTTTATTGCCCACAGAAGGCTAAACATAGAGGAGACAAACAAGGACAGACAAAGGGATTAAGTTGATTACATCGACCCCAGCGCGTAACTGGTACTTATTTAATCGACCCTGAAAGGATGAAAGGCAAAGCCGACCTCGGCGGTTGCTTATAATATTGGTTTCAAATTCTGGCACAAAGCCAGAAATTTCCAGGAAGGAAGTAAATCGATTACATCAGCTCTATTGTTCAAATGATGCTTATTTTAGCGACCCCGAAAGAATGAAAGCAAAGTCAACCTCGACTGAATTTTAACTCGGAGCATGAAGATGACCGAAATGCCGCTAAGCATTTTGTCCGATGTGCTAATGGTTCTACCAGCTCACCGCTTTATAGGTTGCTTATATCATAATATAACAAGTTTTTAAAAGTTGTAACACCTTACCCACCAACTCACCGAAATTTAAATGCGATTTTTGAAAGTGTCGCCAAAAAAAAAAAAACCCCTAAAAAAAAACAACAAAACATGACAAGTAATAAAATCACTGTTAAAAACAACAACAATAACAAAAAGGACTCGAATAAAAAAACAATTGAAACGCACCGGATTTTTTTCAAAATGGAATTTTTAACACTGCTAAGTTTACATACTTAAAATACTAACATAATTACACTCCCGATTTTAAAAGTCAAAAGAAAAAGGAGAAAAGATTTATATTAGAGTCATAAATTATAAGCAGCGCAGATGTCATTAAATCCTGAACACTCGGTAATAACGAAAGCAAAATATAAAAAAAGGAACTTAAAAGTAAAAGAGAGCAAAAATCCCCAAAGAAAAAAAAAGCAAGTTAAAGAAACAAAGGTATAAATATATATAAAAAAGATTAAAATAGATAGATAAATGATTTAAATGAAACAAAAGCGGTGGAGGGGACAAAAGAAAAAAAAAACAAAAGTCATAACAGCATAGATGTCTAAAAAAATGTTTATATTTATAGCGACTGAATGTTTGAAATGCTTAACACATGTTCCTTGACGTAGACGCATTGTTTTAGTTGCTTTTTAAAATAAAGTAACCCCAAGGGAGAAGAAAGGGGTATTTTATTTTTTTGAATTTATTTATTTATTTATTTATTTATTTTCTGTTTTTGGTTATTGTCTTTCTTTAGTGGAATTAAATAACGAAAACTACATCTCCGAAAGAAAGTCAATGCTAATTAAAATATACCCCTCCCCAACATTAACAACTTTGC
>NC_068996.1:46093500-46094580 GCF_001194135.2 Octopus bimaculoides | reverse complement strand
TATATATATATATATATACATATATATATGTGTGTATATATATATATACATTTGTATATATATGTACGTATGTATGTATGTATGTATGTATGTATGTGTGTGTGTGTGTGTGTGTGTGTGTGTGTGTGTGGAGCGTATGTAAAAAAGAAAGCACGAACAGGCAAACAACTGGTATTGGGTTAGATTATCGCATAAATATATATATTTACACATAATTGCCGATTTGTTATAATAATGTTGAAAGAAGAAAATAAGTATGAAGGTCTCCTATAGCTGTTTCAGGAATAGATGTGCATATTGTGCATTTCTCCAGCCAAACTAAGATACGCTCTCCATATACCAGCGGTCTATTCCATCTTCGGAGAGAAAATAAGGTAGATCCATTGTAGAGAATTTTATTAGAGATCACTTTCGACATTATTATATGGGTAGCTGAGAAACGTTTGCTGAGAAACGTACCATCTGCATATCCGTTATTGAAACAGCTGTAAGAGCTATTTGCACAGCTTCTTCCTTTCTTTTTTTTACTCTATTGTAGCACCTCAGCAGTTATATTAAATGTATAGATGTTATAATCTAAATCGATACCAGTTGTTTATTTTTTCATTCTTTCATTCTACAACAATCCCCTTATACAGCTGCCCTCCGACAAAACACAGTAAGCCGACTTACAGTGTTTTCTCTGAGAATGGATATTTGAATTCTTTGGACTATGCCGCATACATACTAAAGATACAACATTGGTAAATTTTCAACTTTTCATTATACAACTACATAGGAAAAACAATGAGTTGAAAAAAAAAAAAAAAGGATAATTTTCGCAGGTTTTTTTTTGTAACTATCTGACTTTCACAAAACCTTGGTCGACCCGGAGTTGTGACAGAAGATAATTGTTCAAGGTGTCACGCAGCGAAACTGGACCCAGAGTCACGTGGTTAGGAAGCAAACGTCTTACCACGCAGCCTCGCTTACATACATACGTACATACATTAACTACGTAGCTTTCGTAACTGGTATGCACGAAACTGTCTGCCATCGACTCAGTTTTGTAACTTCCGACCGAAAATGTGTGCATGTATG
>NC_068996.1:46089622-46090842 GCF_001194135.2 Octopus bimaculoides | reverse complement strand
ATATATATATATATATATATATATATATATATATATACATATATATATATATATGTATGTGTGTGTGTGTGTGTGTATGTGTGTGCGTGTGTGTGTGTATGTGTGTGTGTGTGTTTGTGTGTGCATGTATGCATATATGAATATCCAGCATAAAAAACTTCTAAAACTATAATACTTTGATAACAAATCTTACGTGGAAACCATAACATAACTTTGGGAATTGAGCATTTTAAACTCATTGTACATGGATGAAGATACAAGCAACAGAATCCATAACAAACAAAGAAACCAAGCCTTAATATCTAAATGTCTTATCATTCATTCATATACGATATGTGTCATAATAGTGTATAATGTGTTTTATCGGATCTTCTATGAATAATACCAAGAAATATTTCATAGCTTCTGTTAACCACATGAAATATGACACCTCCCAAACTATTTACCAAACCATTTTCATCCATTTCTCCACTTTAATGTTTTTTATTTTATTTGTTTTCCAAGCCGTTTCACAGACAGCAAGAGTAACAGAAATTTGTAGTAAAAGAAACATCAGCTACTGCTGCAGCAACGAGTACAAAATCTTCTATTGATTCAGGATCGTATATTTTATTGAAGATGGTCTTAGTATTTTAAATTAATCTCTGCACATGAACTGGTAATTAATCTAGGAGATAAATTAATCTATCAGATAAATTGATCTATTGGTTAAAGACGAATGAAAGCTGAATCGGCTGCGGCAGAAATTGAGCACAGAATAGAGAGGATTTGAAATAGATTTAATCATCTAATCCTTAAAAAGCCCATATCATTCCATTACATCATATTCACAATATGCCATTGATCTTAGTTAATATCGAAAAGATGGAACACAAAGTTGACTTCAGCGGAATTTGAACACAGAATCTTAACATCCGGAACAAATACTACTTGACATTATCCCCGAAGCTGTTCACAATTCATAACGCACACCATCCTAAAGGTATTACAGGTCGCGTAGTGGAGGCGCAATGGCCCAGTGGTTAGAGCAGCGGACTCGTGGTCGTAGGATCGCGGTTTCGATTCCCAAACCGGTCGTTGTGAATATTTATTGAGCGAAAACACCTAAAGTTCCACGAGGCTCCGGCAGGGGATGGTGGCGACCCCTGCTGTACTCTTTCACCACAACTTTCTCTCATTCTTTCTTCCTGTTTCTGTTGTACCTGTATTTCAAAGGGCCA
>NC_068996.1:46084939-46087649 GCF_001194135.2 Octopus bimaculoides | reverse complement strand
ATGCATGTATGTATGTATGTATGCATGTGTGTATGTAAGTATGTGTGTATGTATGTATGTATGCATGTATGTATGTATGTATGTATGTATGTATGCATGTATGTATGTATGTATGTATCTAATCTATCTATGTACATACATAATACACATACATATATACATAATACATGTATATAAACATAATACATACACACACACATACACATCCAAGCACACACACACACACACACACACACATATATACATAATACATATATATATACATGCATAATACAAGCACACACATATATATATATATATATATATATATATTTAGAAAGAGTGTGTACGTGTGTGTGTGACAGAGAGAGAGAGAGAGAGAGAAAGGAAGAGAGACAGATATTGAGTCTCTTGGTTTTGTTAGTATTGATGGGAATGTAAAGTATGGATTGCTGTGGCTAGAAAGGGAACATTAAAAGCAAAATAGATATACAAAGCAAGGAAATATACATTTCACATCGGAAAAAAATACTGTGACCTATTTTCGTCATCGTGGTTTGGCATTGATGACAAGATAGATAGGTAAAACGGGGGGAAATATCCTAACAACTACGAAAGCAAAACACCAAACAGGAGAAATTAACTGCGAGAACGCCAAATCCACATTCCTCATCAACAGCATCGTCCTCGCCAAACCACCACCGCCACCACCAGCACCACCACCAATTCCACTATCACCATGTCTTTTATAATCACTATCATTATCCAACCGTTCACAGGACGGTATCAACAGCAAGAATAATAAAAAAAAAAAGCAGGAATAAAATGCTTTAGAATTAATAGCTACAATGCCACCGGTTGAAAATGTGACGAGTTGTAGCCTAAAAAAGGGGAAAGGATACGAAAGAAAAGCAAGCAAATAAAAGAGCAGAGAACATATTAACAATGATTAAGAGGTTTAATAAGAGTGAAACGTGTCCAGACTTGTCACTCTGATTACCGGAGATCAGACTTCCTCACTGTATGCTTTCATGGAAATTTTGGAGCTGCCGTTCTTGTATTGGTTAAGAATTATCATTAATGATGATGAATATATCATTATTTTTGTTATTATTGAGTGAGAGAGCAGTGCATGACAGCAAAGTAACACTGGGGTAAAATATACAATGCCCAATATACCCATCATGACTACCCGTCTGATAAGGGTACATCAGGTACATGCATCACAACCATATGTGCGTGACATGGTGATCTCATATCAAGATAATCAGCGCTTGACTTTGAAGGTGGGGCCCAGTTAGAATTTTCTGCAGGTCGAGTAGCTCATCCTGCTCAAAAGGTCCCTGAATAAGGTTTGTTTAAGAATGTTGAATGAAACACCCATGTTTCCTGAGGTGAATTATCCAAACCCCAAAGAATTCCTCTCAACACATGGCTATGATGCTCCCCCACTACTGCTCATGATCAGAGATGCACATATCGTCAGCCACCAAGGGACATGCTCAACTGGTTAAGGTCAAACAATTGACAAGCAAATCTGTGGTATTAAGCAGAATATTTGCTGTAGCCCATCTTTTTATACGAAGACAAAACAATGTACATAACATTTCCAATCAATTAAAATCAGAAGCCATGAGAGCCACTGCCTGGTACTGCATCAGGACATTTATCATCATCATCATCATCATCATCATCATCATCATCATCATCACCACCACCACCACCATCATCATCATCATCATCATCATCATCATCATCATCATTATCTTTATTGCCTTTGCACAGCTTCTAACGCTGAAGATGTACTACAGTGTCAGCTGTTCACTACCAGTGAACTAAGGTAACACCTCTTATTTTTCGAGCACCTTCCGGAGTATTCAAGCGGTTCCAAACAGTGCTATTTTCTGCAAGTGCAGTCCCTATTTGTTCCATGTACTTCTCGAGATTTTTACTCCCTGTTCCTAGGTCTCCGACAATTATCGATACTACTACCACCTTTTTTCATCGACCACAACTGCTTAACTTCCCAAGCTAACTTGTTATATCTATCAACTTTTCTTTCTTCCTTGTCGCATACCTTGTTGTCAGCTGGACATGTCATATCTAAGATCCAGCATAGATTGTTTTCTTTGTCAATTAAGACTATGTCTGGCTTCCTATTCTCTATCTCATAGTCGCACTGAATCATAAAATCCCACAGGATCTTTGCATTACCATTTTCGATGATGTCTTCGGGTTTATGTTCGTACCACCTTTTTGCTCTGTCAAGTCCATACTCGTTGCAAAGCGTCCAACGGACAATCCTTGCTATATTGTCATGCCATCTCTTATATTCTTTTTCGGCTTGTCATAAGTGTCATAAGTGTCACCATTTTGTCCACCAATTCTGCATTTATCACTTTCTGATGTGTTGTCTATTCTATATCTGGTGCAATTGGTTCTTAATGCTTGCACCTTGGGCAGCACAGATTAGAGCCTGTTTCCGGCTCTAAATCACTTTCATCCATCCATAACCATCTTTTTTCTGTCTGTCTTATCTTCAACATCCCTATTATTATTATTATTATTATTATTATTATTATTTTATGTTTGACTTTTGTTTTGCATTTGTACAAGTTGGATCCAAGTCTCACCCAGAGACCTCAAGAGACAACAAGTTAGAAGTTCATGTAGGTGTTATGCCTAGGGTACCATATATTTGGATTTGTACAGTTTTGTTCAAGTGAATGTT
>NC_068996.1:46082205-46084753 GCF_001194135.2 Octopus bimaculoides | reverse complement strand
TCTTTATATTTGCTCAGTTTTTGGTAGGTCTTGACAGATACGTTTATATCAATTGGGACAGTCATATCAATGAGGAGGCATGATTTTTGTCTGAAGTCTTTCAGTATGATGTCTGGCCTATTTGCGTCTATCTTTCTGTCAGTTTGAATGGTGAAGTTCCAGAGGAGTGCAATGTGATCATTTTCAAGTACTGGGGGTGGTTTGTGTTCCCACCAGTTTTTATCATGGGGCAAGTCCAGGTTTTTGCATATTATTATTATTATTATTATTATTATTATTATTATTATTATTATTATTATTATTATTATTATTAATATTATTATTATTATTATCATAGGAGGCGTTGAACTGGTAGAATCGTTTGCACGGCTAAGAAAATGCTTAGTGGTATTTCGTCTGTCTTTATGTTCTGAGTTCAAATTCCGCCGAAGTCGACTTTGCTTTTCATCCTTTCGAGGTCGATAAATTAAGTACCAGCTGCGTATAGGGGTCGATCTAATCGACTGCTCCCTCCCACCAAATTTCAGGACTTAAAGTAGAAAGGATTATTATTAGTATTGTTGTATTTCTGGATGGTAATTTTTTATTTGTATTTTTATTTGGCTTGCAAGATTCTTGATTTGAATTCGTGTGTTGAAAGAAATACTATTGAACCTCGGGAGGGGCATTATGCCGGTAATAATAAACACACGCACTGGTTCGGTCCTTTATTGTTATTGTTAGTTGATAGGTTAGTTAGCGATACATTTCTTAATAAAGTCGAGCTGTCTTGTGGTTATTTTGATTTTTAGGCAACAGAACATAGTGTCCTTCAACACTTTGCTGGCTTGGCTGGAGCTTATCATAGTTCGCATTTGTATTTGGTTTGCAAGACTCTTGAGGTGAATTCGTGTGCCAAATAAACATACGCAAAAAAGAAAAAAAATGACCATCCCAAAATACAAAAATAATTGCTTCAACACACGGTTTCTCAACAGGAATCTTGCAACACATGTTATTAAACGTAATTGTTATTATTATTGCGAAAGTAATTTTAATCGATTAGAACAGCCATTTTTGACTCATTACATTATGTTAGTCACAACTTAAATATACTGATTAGTAGATAATTGTAGCAGACGGCTAAATGTAATTGCTTTGGTAACACACACTAACCTTATTGATTTTATCGATTTCAGACAGATGAAAAGGAAAGTCAGTTGGAACAGGATATATATTAAGACAGCAAAAAAAACAAAAAAACAAAATAACCCCTCAGAACTAAATGCTTTTAGATGTTTAACTCGGCATTGGTCTGTTTTTATCACTCTGCTGCCATAAAACATCTATACTAATAACTGAATCGAAGCTAGTACATAATGTATAGTGTGCTAACTTTATCTGGCATGAACGTCATTCCCCGGTTGACAGTACATAGCATAAACCTGTGTCTAGTGTTACGGATTTCTCAGCTGCGGTTCAATATCGCTGCTTTGTGAGAAAAAGAATGGGGAGTAAACCTTATAATAAACGCAGAGTGGAGCCTATTGCGGGATCATTCTTCCAGCAACCTCTGCAGCTAAACTGATGCCATACGTACTACTCTGTAGTCATTTGGACCACGCCAGTGAGATTAAGAAAATTTTAGTTCAGAGTAGACCAAAATCTCATCACCGTACACCTAGCTCAAAAACAATGAGAGTCACTGTCTGGTAGTGCATCAGAGTATGTCGTTGTTGTTATTTGCTAACTAACAGGAATGTTATCTTGAGGGTTGGTGACAACACGTTTCCTCAAATCACAAAAATCTTTCTTAGGATTCTTGCAGAATATAGGACCCTGCATGTTGATAATGCAAATTTCAATTACAGTCTTTTAGGTAGTATTTTGGGTGTTGCACCAAATGCACCAATTACCGCAAGATTTATTATTTTAGTCTTCCACGATCTCTTTCACTTATCTGACGAGGTCCTGATATTACTCAATTCGTTCACTTCCTTTGGCACCAAATCTGTGACTATAGGCAATTGCAAAGTCTATGACCATATCACTGTTATCTAATTTTCTTTTCTATAATCATATCCGTCCTTCTTGCTCCAATAGTATGGTCAGACCCCTCACATCGTGTAAGTTTCATTTTCTATCATAGCCTTTTGCTCGTGTTCATATCACTTTTATGCTATTTTGAAGCCACACATTCGGGCAATATCCTAATACACGCTATTACCTACACATCTCAAATTTGCATAAGGATAAATACATCTACAAGTAGAAGTAGTTGTTCAAATACAGATTAGTCTTCATCAAGTAGACCTTGATGAAAAACGTCCCACACGCCAATTATTTTAGACTGTATATTTATTTCTGACTGCATTATCTATCGTATTTCTTACTTTCCAAGATGGATGAAAATGGAATTGAGGCAAATTTGATTCAAATTTTTCGCGGACTAGCGATCGTGCAGAATCTCCCGAGGAGGTTTAAATTCTCCCATTACAGGAAATAGGTAATCTACATAGCGTGTGTATACACATAAACATATATGCATGCATTCGTCCATCCATCCATA
>NC_068996.1:46077432-46079539 GCF_001194135.2 Octopus bimaculoides | reverse complement strand
TCTCTCTCTCTCTCTCTCTCTCTCTCTCTCTCTCTCTCTCTCTCTCTCTCTCTCTCTCTCTCTCTATCTATCTGTCTATCTATTTATCTGTCTATCTATTCGTGTATATTAGTAACTGTTACTAGGTGCAGTCTCTAGACTGCGGCCCTGTTGGGCTATTACTTTGAATTTTTAGTCGAATGGATCGAACCTAGGACTTATTTTTTTAAAGCCTGCAACTTATTCTGTTGTTTTCTTTTGTCGAACTGCTAAATTACACGGGACACAATGACACTGGAATTTCAACAACATCAACATGGTATGTATGTATGTATGCGTGTATGCATGTATGTATGTATGTATGTATGTATGTATGTATGTATGTATGTACGTATACATGCAGATATGTATGTTTTGATTTATGTATGTATTCTCATGCATATAGTTGCATATCTAGACATGCTCATATATATTTAAATGATAAACTTCTGAAAAGTTTTACTGATTTTTACAGCTCCAGTGATGCATTGGATCTGTAGTCTTCGAATCAGCTTTCTTCTGGTTGTGAGAAGCCTAGTTTCTCAAGATTGGCATTTAGGCAGTGTGTTACATATCTCAATCCCCAATAATTACAGGTATAAAGCTGAACTTGTAATGTGGATAGAGTAACTGCAAATTTCTCAACAGTTCAGCATAGGTGTTCTCTTTTTCACTGATATTCAGCTTTATGTTAACATCCGCTGAGTAGTTTCTCTTCTCTATCCCAAATCACTATACCAGGTCTGTTGTGCTTAGATTTTATTGAGGTCTTCACTGGGACATTCCATCAGTTCTCCTTTTTTATTATGAGTGGCTATGGCTTCTACCATACTGTGGGTTTTTATTTCTTTGTTCTCGGGATTATCCTTCCGACAGATTTCATTATAGATTGTCCTAGCTACAACGTCATGTCTCATCGGTAGATACAACCGTGATGACATTTTCGGACAACTGCTTATTATGTGGATGATATCTTCAGTGTGAACTTCACAAAGTCTGCATCGGTTGTCACATTTTGCTTCTTTTCCTGCATCTCTGTCCCTTTCGTGCATCAGGTATTTAGTTGATATTTCCTGTTCCTCGATTGCAAACGCATACCCTTCAAAGTAGGAGGTAGTAATCTGGTTGTTGGTCCATGATAAACTGCTTTGATTATCGATGTTACTATCATCCCGGAGTTTTCTACTAACATATTCATGCACGGTCTTCTGCTCATAGACACTCATCCTTTCATCTGACGATACATTGCGGTAGAATCGTGCAATCGCTTTGGGCATGTCTTTGAGGTTATCAGACAAAGAATGCTGTTCAAGAAGCTGCTTTCTAAGTTTTATGATGTTATCAACCTCATGTATGCAAACTTGGTCAAGAGATGCACTTCGACACTTGGTGCTTAAAAGATGTTCCTGAAGAGATATGATACGACATTCAAGGGCAGTTCAGATCGATGTTAAGCCTCTGCCGCCTTGTTTCCGTTTTAGGTAGAAGCGGTCTAAGTTACTGTTGATGTGGAAATTACGTGTGCTGGCTAGTACCTTCCGAGTTTTCACATCAATGTCCCCGATCTCATCAAGCGTCCAATCAAGCAGCCCAAATGTTGGCATGAGCACTGGCACTACGCACATTATTATATTAGGAGATTATTAAATATTATTTAAAACCAAACAATGCATATATGTGTATTTGTGTGTGTGTATGTATGCATGCATGCATAGAGACATGTATATATGTATTTCGCGTTATGCTACGAAGCAGTGACGCCATAGGAATATTATAAGCTTCAAAATAAGGTAAAATAATTCTTTTTTCGAACTGTAAACTTCGAAGCACATGAGGCTATAAATAATAACATGCAAATATTAGCATAAAAATGCCCTTTGGATAGAACTTACAGTTTTTTCAGCCTGTAAATGTTTGAAGCATCTGTAGTAGGGGTTGGTTGTTCAAAGCCGAACTTGCTAAGCATACGAGATCTCATGGTAGTATTTACTAACTGAACAGATGACCCTCTGGAAAAGAAGTGGCAATTACCTTATACATACATACATACATACATACATACATACATACATATATATATATATATATA
>NC_068996.1:46074519-46075493 GCF_001194135.2 Octopus bimaculoides | reverse complement strand
CTTCTTCTTCTTCTTCTTCTTCTTCTTCTTCTTCTTCTTCTTCTTCTTCTTCTTCTTCTTCTTCTTCTCCTCTTTCTTCTTCTGCTATTCCTTCTCCTTCTCCTGCTCCGTCTTCTTAGTAAATTCATTGACGTACTTCTAAAATCTCTCCTTCAACATATACCGAGCATTATAAGAGATGACTTGGATTTTTAAAAACCATCGCCTGAGCAAAACCAACACGGACTCTCTTTTTTTCTCTCACTCTATGTTGCAAATCTCTACAACTTGGTCTCACATGGATACAGAATACAATTCTGGTTGGAAATTTTTCCAAATTACATACCTGTCCGAACTGGGGAAGCATTTATCATTGAAGGAATAAAGATCATCCTATCAAATAACTCTTTAAACTTCAAACGACAGCACCTATACACAACTATCTTGGACTGTAATGAGAGGGAAAGTATACCTACTTTTCCTATTCTTGTCATTGTATACTTAGAAGTCCGAATATACGAATACGACCGACCAACCATAAAAACTTACTCGTCAAATGGAAACGCTACCCGAACGATTACTTCATTGTGTGGTCACATAATCAGGATCAACTCTTGGAGTTTAAAAAACTTTATAACATAAGCCACGGTATCCAATTTACAATGATATATAGCAAAAATAGCTATTATTTCTGGATATCCTGATCATAAAAAGAGATACTGACATTGGAACTGACATCTGCTTTAAATTGGCAGACTCAAAGCTATATCTACTATCTTCTTCCTGCCATCCAAAGTACATTAAAATCAATATACCTCTAAACTTAGTAAGCTATGTCCAGTTTCGAAGCCCGGAGAAAACGACTCCAAGAACTTAAAAATATATTACCCGAAAGAAAATACCCGGTAAGTTTTATCAATAACGGGATTGAAAGTGTAAGAACGATAGACATTGGAGAATTACAAAAAAAAAAAAAAAAAAAAAAAAAAAAAAAA
>NC_068996.1:46071286-46073789 GCF_001194135.2 Octopus bimaculoides | reverse complement strand
TGTGTGTGTGTGTGTGTGTGTGTGTGTGTGTGTGTGTGTGTGTGTGTGTGTCGGTGTTTGTCCCCCCACCATCGCTTGATAACCGATGCTGGAGTGTTTACGTGCCCGTAACTTAGCGGTTCGGCAAAAGACCGATAAAATAAGTACTAGGCTTACAAAGAATGAGTCCTGGGGGAGATTTGTTCGACTAAAGGCGGTCCTCCAGCATGGCCACAGTTAAATAACTGAAACAAATAAAAGAGTATGAAATAAAAACTGCAACAAAAATATAGAATGAGAAAACTCATTCACAAAAAACGAGCAGAGACAACAGATATAAATCAAAAGTTTAAGTAACAGGCTACCACAAGAATTCGAAGACCTAACTTGAAACTCTGGTACAATTATTCTTGTACTTTCTCAAACACCAAGTTTAACCAATTAAAATTTTTACTGGCTAAAACAAGATCCTCAGGAAAAAAAGAAATAAACATTCAGCTGACCAAGAACAGTGGCTTCTGAAGAGAATCAACAAACCAGATCGCTGGACGACCGTCAGACAAAAACGGGTTACCAAGAGCCCTTGATAGACACAAATGATATATGCAGAAAAATCAACCAGCCAGAGCTCTGAATCTATCTCTACTGGTCAAAAACGAGTGATCAATATAGTCAATAAACAAATGACGTCACCAAGAAGTCAACCGACCAGAATGTTGATACTGCTTCAAAATCAAAATGTATGACCAGAACATTCGAAAAACAAGTTACATATTCAGGCAGTCAGCTAACCAAAATATTAGACTACAAGCCGACAAAAAGAAAGTAAAGTCATTACATTTATAACAAATTAGAACTTGATCTTAAATCTTAGAAACCTATGTGTACAAAGCAATTTCAGTTTAAGACAACACAAGCTCTCAACAGCAAAACCAGCAACGGAAATTGTAAAAAAATTTCTTTTTCTTACTCTTTTAAAACTTCATTGTATCTAATTGTTAATATTACTCAATCATGCTTGACTTGTCATAAAATTCACCGAACATTTGAATTTTTATTATTGTCTATCTCTGATAATTATTGGATTTTTCAATTTGTATGGACATTTGATTTTGTTTTAATTTTCACTTGTACCTGCAAGCACTCTTAAAAAGTTTTTTATTTACCATTAAAAAACAAAACAAAACAAAAAAATGTTGAAACAGGTTTGTTATAAAAATTTATTACAAAATTTCAAAACTGCAACTTGTTTTAAGATTTAGGTTCATTTTCCACCCCCAATCCAACTTCCTCTTATATATATGTGTATGTGTGCGCGAGTGTATATGTATGTATAGATGGATGGATGTATATATATATATATATATTCACACACACATATGCACACACATATATATATAGATAAGTTGAAAATGCACAGAGAATATATATGAAGATTTTTCTAAGATTAATATACTTTACAGATTTCACATTTGTATGATTTTACAAAAAGGTAAGTTTTGAGAAATATGAAGCTATATTATAAACTGTATCTTTTCTGATCGTTGTTCCAAAAATCGTTTTTTTTTTTTTATAGAGATGTACATAATATGTACATTAACTAATTGACTGAAGATAGTCACGTGTTGAGATAGAGTAATATTCGGTCAGTTTTCCGTTATTCCCATGTATTAAGGTTGTGACAGCCACGTGACAAGGTCACAACTAAACTTTAGTGCAGTTGGTATGCCACATGGCAGTCACAACAGTAGCTGTGAAAAATGAAGGTCACGTCCGAACTTAGGGCTATTTTACCTTTTGGGTGTGTATAGTAGCTCTAAGAGCAACTGTTATCTTATTTAGTTAAGGCGTGGTGACATTTTGGTGTCGTATGTACATACAGCATTAGCGAATGTTTCAATGTTTTCTATCCAAATGTGGTAAAAAAAAAGCTGAATGCCAAACATTACTTTTTAACTATTTGGAGTGCATAACTGCTATGTATAACTGCAGTTTAAATTTGCTGATAAATCTCAAGTCAATAAAGAATAATTATTTTGTTCGTAATAATTATAACTTATAATTTGTTTGCAATAATTATAACGTATAGATCATCATAACCATAAAAATATGCTTTATGAAATTGTAAATTGAAAGGAAATAAATTCTGAGGATGTACCAGTCTCCATATTCTCTGTCGTTATAACTATTGTTTACACACACACACAGTGGAGGCGCAATGGCCCAATGGTTAGGGCAGCGGATTCGTGGTCATAGGATCGCGGTTTCAATTCCCAGACCTGGCGTTGTGAGTGTTTATTGAGCGAAAACACCTAAAGCTCCACGAGGCTCCGGCAGGGGATGGTGGCGACCCCTGCTGTACTCTTTCACCACAACTTTCTCTCACTCTTACTTCCTGTTTCTCTTGTACCTGTATTTCAAAGGGTCAGCCTTGTCACACTGTGTCACGCTGAATATCCCCGAGAACTACGTTAAGGGTACACGTGTCTGTTGAGTGCTCAGCCACTTGCACGTTAATTTCACG
>NC_068996.1:46069992-46070889 GCF_001194135.2 Octopus bimaculoides | reverse complement strand
TATATATATATATATATATATATATATATATATATGATAACATCGGTGACCTCACCAACGGACGTTATCCTTTCTCCTCTGATTAAGCCATGAAATAAATAAATAAGCGAAAAAAAAAATAATAATGTCGGTCATAAAAATATTCGATAAATTACCTTTCCTTTCTACACATATCGCCAAGAAACAAAACGTATATTCTACTAAGAAACTATGCCGTAGTACTCAATGATCACAATAAAAATAAACACAGCGTCCATGCTTAAATCTAGAATAAAAGTGTTGATTTTTAATAACCCAACACAAGTAATCCTTTATTTAAACAAGGGTTGTGCGTAACGAAACAGCCTTTACTCACTAAAGAAAATTCTATTAACATAAAAAAAGAGAATGAGATCATAAAAGCCCAATCTCATCAAAATCATAAACCCAGTTGAAGAACAGCAAAGCACTGTTGTATCATTTTATTTAAGCTGAATACAAAGCGAGATACGTATTCCTGGGAAATCAGCGGTGGTCTTGATAAATTTGATATAAGTTCGTGTGCAGTGAAGGGAGATGACAGGTGGAGCGAAGATAGATCCTTTCCAGAATGTCGAGACCTTCAAATTTACCTAGCGTTGCAAATTTTTATATCATCTACAGCTTTCCACACAGTGAATTTTACTAAAGCACTTAGACGTAGGCGTAGGCGTGGTTGTGTGGCTGCGTAGCTAGAAACCTTGCTTCCTAACCGTGTGGTCTAGCGTTCAGTCCCATGGTGTATCGGTTTGGGTAAATGTCTTCTGCTGTAATTCCGGAAATGGGTTTGGTAGGCAAAAACTGAAAGAAGCTTGTCGTATATGTATGTTTGTGCGTATGTATATATATATATATATATATATATATATATATATATAT
>NC_068996.1:46068569-46069668 GCF_001194135.2 Octopus bimaculoides | reverse complement strand
ACACACACACACACACACACACACACACACACACACACACACACACACATGCTCACACACATGCACACTCGCACCCGCACACACACACTTACATATATACGATGGGCTTGTTTCAGTTTCCGTCTACCAAATTCACTCAACATTATGTTCGGCTCGAGGATATAATAGAAGATTCTTGGTCAAGGTGCCATGCAGTGGGAATGAATCCAAAACCATGTAGCTGGAAAATTTTATGTAGCAGATGTGCCACATAACTCAGTATGTAAGAGAAATAGATTGTCTTGAATGCCCAAGAGGCTCTCTAGAGACAGTAGATAGTTACTCTTAGATCTCTAAACTAGGCGCGGAGAATGATGTTCAGAGTGTATAGTTACTATCATTAGGACAAGATGGAGAAAGTTCAGAGAGCTATCTAATTCTGTTAGTAACGAAAGTTCTCCCATTCAGAGTGAAAGGTGTAATGCTTATGTACGAACAGCAAAGTAAAAGTTGTCAGAATGCTGAGGACGTGTGAAGACTATAGCGAAACGAAGCTAGAATGCTCTGTTCGATGCACAACGTCATTGTGCCTGTACAGCAAAGTGCAAATGGGGTTGAGACAAAAGTTGGGTGTGAAAGAAATCAAATGTAATGTACAACGGAGAATCCTGCGCTGGTATAGTCATGTGATGTGTATAGATATGGACAGGTGCACAAAGAAGTACCGATTGCTAAATGTTGATGGAAACTATGGAAAAGAAGACTCAGGAAGAAGTGAGACGAAGTAGTGAAAACCGACCTCGGTTTGTTGAGACTTACTGAGGAGATAGCAAAAGATGGAGTTGATAGGAGATTCGTCCTGCTTGAGAAGATCCGCCCGTCTATAATTTGGACCAGACCCCCAGGCACTAAATATTCATAGGACTGGTTTTCTCTGTGTACACAACCGAAATATCCTATCTGATATCTCGACTCTCCACCAACCATAGACCGGAAGCACAGAGATTACCCAACCCTACCTGGTGTATACCTTTCCAAATAACTGATTCTATCAGAATCCTGATCTTTATATATATATATATATTTGGTTATTTTCCCTAAAACTATATATTATATATAT
>NC_068996.1:46062651-46065942 GCF_001194135.2 Octopus bimaculoides | reverse complement strand
ATATATATATATATATATATATATATATACATATATATATATATGTATGTATGTAATTTAGAAATGGAAACCAAAATAATAAATTCAACAATTAAATAATTTAATCATTAAATGATAAATTCAATTCAATGTTACTATTTTATACAAAGAAATGACACATCTATATGTATATGAATATACGTCTGTGTGTCTGTCTATGTATGTATGTATGTATGTATGTATGTATGTAGTATGTATGTATGTATGTATGTATGTATCTATCTATCTATCTATCTATCTATCTATTCAATACATATATATTCATACGTAGTTAGATACCACACATAAACTCATACATGCATACATTCTTACATAAATGTAGATTCGCGGTATGAAAGTTAGCCAAGCATCAGAACTGTGATTAGCAGGTAAATCGATTACAAAAATAAAAATAAAATAAAAACAAAATCAAGTAGAAAATAAAGAATGGTAAAGAAAAGAAAATGGTGAGGGTAGGATAAAAATAGCATAAAGAAAAAATTAAAAATAAACTGAAAAATAAGTGGAAAAAAAAATGGAATAAGGTCCTGTCTAGAAAATAATTTTCCGTGAATAGCTTCAATAATTGTATTACTTCCGGTCTGGAAGCTAGTTCCGGTTGCACATTAGATTTATTATATTTTATTCATTTTATTGTTCTTTTACTTTTAATTTCATACTATGTGTGTTTTTTCAGCTGAAATGGCTTAATTACAAACGGTGTTCACTTAACTTTGGTGGAAAAAGAAAGAAAATCTGTCGGAGACACACGCACATAATACAGAGACACAAACACACATACACACCACACCCACATAAATATGCACCTTCGCATATATACACCTCTAATATATATATATATATATATATACGTAGAATCTATATTACAACACAATACAACACGGTAAAAAGCCAAAACAAAAGAAAGCAACGCAAAGCAGAGTAACAGAATCCTGTTTACTCCCACGCTAGCGTAACCTTTTAATGAAGAGAACACTAATAACAAAAATCTGTCCAGATTAAGTGCTTCTTTCTCTTACTTTTAATCAAAATTAGTTTATACAAGATTGTCCTTTAATGATTGTTATTTCTAATTCTGTTTTTTTTTTGTCTTTAGAAAGAAAGACAGAAAAAAATGGCGATCAGTAAACTGAGAAGTTTTATGTATGCGCTTGTGTGTAGGAGTGTGTGTGTCTATCTCTGAGTGTATATATGTGTGTGTGTGCGCGCGTGGTGCGTGCATGTGTATATGTCTGTGTTTGTGTGTGAGTGTGTGCGCATGTTTGAGGTATTGCGAAATATATTTTTAAAAATTCCATGATTTAGAAAACCATATTAATGCAGATTAAATATAAGAACAAAGATAACATTTTTACAGCATTTAATAATAATCATAATAATGGTTTCAAATTTTGGCACAAAGACGGACGAAATATCGCTAAGCATTTCGCCCGGCGTGCTAACGATTTTTTTTTTTACTCTAGATACAAGGCCAGAAATTTTGGGGGAGGGGGCAGTTGATTAAATCGACCCCAGTGTGCTAACGATTCTGCCAGCTCACTGATGTTTTGCATTGTTTTAACTTTCGAATGATACCACCCCGCTGGTTAGGCGAAAGGGCCGACATTCCCCCTGATCGGAAGGTTAGTCCATCGCAGGGTTACCTATTTACAGCTGACTGGATTGGAGAAACGCGCCGCTCGGTTCGGGAATCGAAACCACAATCGCTAGATCATGAGTGCATCACCTAGACCTTTAGGCCACGTGCCTGCAGTAATAATAATGATGATCATCATGATGATATTATTTCTTTATTAATAAGGGTTACTCAAAAAACAAGGTTAGTACTGGACTATACAATACAATATGATATGATTTGGAGTAATATCAATGCTTGAAAACAGTAAAATAATGGAAACAAAGGGCTGCTCATTAAAACCACGGCCACCAAGATCTCTAGGATAGATACTCTGTCCCCATCCTTCTTCCTCAATTTACAGACGCATGTTTAGAGAAGGGACCGTTCTTGGCACATTCACCCATCTTTCATTTACTTTTCCGAGTGAAACTTAAAAATAGTTTTCAGAGCTTGGGTTAAGGAGAAGCTTTCTGTCATCAGCCCTCTCAGCCGACTACACAGTCTCTTTCGCTAATACAACTAAACAGATAAACACGCTTGTCCTTGTAGACCAAATAAATTCGGCGTGACGATATTCTCAATGGTCTCAGCAGATAACCAGGTTTGTTTTTCAAGCGAAGGTTGGTATTCGATATAATTCCACAATTCAGCTACACGCGGGCACTGGACGAGTGCGTGTAGAATAGTTTCTTCGCTGTGCATGCATCACGTAAAGGTCCCCACCATCTACCATTGAGTTTATTTTGAATCATTCTGGTTTCTGTAGGATAAAATTTTCTAGAAATTGATCTAACGTCTTTTTCCTCTGTTCTGTGGTTCTCAGTGGGAATTTCAGCTAGAGAGAGATCCAGTGTTGATAGATGTTCCTCATTGAAGCCTATGTGGTCATCAGATTTTGTATCTTACTCTCTCCGAGAAGATATGAAGACGAATTTGTTACCCATAGCTCTGGTGAACGTGCTGGGCTTTCTGCAGTCCAGCTAGTCCAGTTCATACAAACGGTGGACAGACAGATTGGAGCCCATGGAATAAAGTTGAAGAGTGATTGTAATAATGGTTAAAGAAGACGAAGTTTGTGTTTTCCTCAGTGGACAGGAGTTGCTGGATGTCTATAGAGGTTGGAAGAGATGACGCAATCAGTTAGAAAGTTAATGACTAGGAGATCAGGAATAGATATAAAAGCGAACAACGACAATGATAAAGACATATCTGTTGATGGAGTCTTTGAATAAAGTCACCTGAGCAAGTGGTCTGATAAATGAAGTTTTGGAATATAAGCTTAAGTATTCAGGATAGGATCCAGTTGAAGACATTTGTCCAAGGTGCCACGTAGTGGGACTGAACCCGGAACTATGTGGTTGGTAAGCAAGTTATTTACCACACAGCCACTCTTGCGCCTATGTATATAAAAAAAAAAGGGGTGATGCCTTGTCGACCAACTTTGAGAGCACATTGGAAATGTGTTACTACGTGTGCTTGGTTAACTTCTAACCACCCACTTCAACACAACAATATGTGTAAGTATATATACATATTCATATATATATACATATATATATGTATATATGTATATATATATATATATGTGCATATATATATATATATATATATATATATATATATATATATATATA
>NC_068996.1:46059402-46062484 GCF_001194135.2 Octopus bimaculoides | reverse complement strand
TATATATATGCATGCATGCATGCATACATGTATACACCTACACACATACACTCACATATTTGTTTATATGTTTTGAAAAGGAAAGAAAGAGTAGAGTAGACGAGCGAGCTAAGGAAAAGCTGGTTGCATTAAACAATAAATAGAATAAAGAAACAGATGATAAAATAAACGTAAGGGAGAGACAGAAAGGAGGAAACGTGAGGGTGGGAGGTAAAAGAGTTGGCTGGAAGGGGAGAGAGAGAGAGAGATAGAAGTAGAGAGAGAGAGAGGGAGAGAAAGAGAGACAGAGTGACAGAAATTGAGGGGCAGAAAGGGGCTTCAGAAAATAAAGTATAAAAACGAAAAAGACAAAAGCGAAAATAAGTTAAGGGTGGCTAGTTTGTGTATTATAGGCAGCGAGTGGGTGGAGGATTATGTTACGAAAATTGGACCGGATGTATTTTGAATTGGTTTTAATTAAACGAAGGAACGTATCAAAGAATGAATGAATAAATAAATAAATAAAGGATTTTTTTACAATGGCTTTAAAATTAAGGAGTTGTTTCCTTAACTTGGAAGTTCAATAAAGTTGACTGACTTCAAAAAGATATCTCATGCTTGCTGATCCTCCAGGTGGGAGAAGTTTCTTTAAAACTTGATTATCAATTCCGACTAAAAACAATAAAAAACACAAAATGTAAAAATAAAAATAAAAATAAAAGAAACATTTGGCGACCCTACTGACCCAGTTATATCATCAGGTCAATCTTTTCCCATGTGGTAATATGGCAACATGAAAGCCTTCTTAATTGAATTTCTATATGCCTGTGTGTATGTGAGTGTGTTTGTCTGTCCGTCTGCCCGTCTGTGTCTCAATCTGTATGTGTGTGTGTGTGTGTGTGTGTGTGTGTGTATGGGGTGCATCCTTGTTTGATTTTCCTGAGCAGTTCCTATTCCTCTCGTCATTGTTGATATTGAAAAAAGAGGGAACAGTTGAATAAAGATTTGCTCACAAATACGTTTGATTTTGTCTACACGATTTCGATCCCTCTTTAAAGTTGTTTCACATGTTTTGTGTCCCTTCGATAACCGAGAATCTCAGATTTAATGTTTCTCCCAAGGAACCACTGTGTATTTTGTGTGCTGATGAGCTGGTGAACTGGCAGAATATTCCTTGATCCAAAGACTTATCAATCAGATTGGGATTCTCTACTGAAACTGTTTCCTTCTACATAAATCGGTAATGAACACATCATTTCATTGATGGCTCGTGGCTTAATGGTTAGGGGAAATTTTTGGCTCACGATCGTTTAAGGTCGTGAATTCGATTCCTAGTTGGGCGTTATATCCTTGAAAAAGACATTTTATTTCCCGTTGCTTTATTCCACTTAGATGGCAAAAATGAGCTGCAACGGTTAGGCACAGGCTTGGATGTGTGATAAGACGCTTGCTTCCCGACCACATGGTTCCAGGTTCATTCCTACTGCGTGGCATCTTGGGCAAGTGTCTTCTGCTATAACCTCGGGCCGACCGAAGTTTTGTGAGTGGATTTGGTAGATGGAAGCGTACAACATATCCGTCCATGTCCAACATTTCTCGTTTCTTTGGACATATGTGTGTGTTTGTTCCCCTCTACCGCCATCGCTTGACGACCGATACTGGTGTGTACATGTCACCGTAAACTTAGCGGTTCGGAAAAATAAAACCGATAGAATAAATGTCAAATTAAATACAATAACTACTAGAATCGATTTGAACGATTAAAATCTTCACGCTAACGTTCCAGCCTGGTTGAAGTTCAATGACTGAAACAAGTAAAAGAGTGTATAAAATAAAAAGATGACTGTTTGTCCCTTTTTCAATCTTCACGGCCTCCCCACCCATATAAAAAAAAAACACTGTGCTAATTGAGCTTTTTTTTTATATTTCATTATTTTGGGTGGATGGCGGAGATGCGTATTCGTGACTTATTTTCAAGAATCGTGTTTAGGTCACCTAGTAAGTATTAAGTGTTACTTCAAAGGGGGAAATAACGTATAAATAAAACAATAAAATGTTTTTCAAGTAAATCCTTTATTTATTTGAGCGATTGCTGAAAAGTTCCTGGTTTCGGTAAAAGAAAATACAAGAGGATCAGTTAATTATAATTTTAATTAAACATATTCCCCTCTCAGATTCACACACTTATTGCAACAGTCCTTCAGTTTTTCTAGGCCCTGCAAAAGAACTCGGAAGGTTGGGTCTCAAACTAGGCCTTTCGTGACACGCTTAAAGCTAGGAACTTTTCAGCACTCCCTCGTATCTATCTATCTATCTATCTATCTATCTATCTATCTATCTATCTATCTATCTATCTATCTATCTATCTATCTAATCACCATTTTAATGTTTCACAACAAGAGGTATGTTAATAGTCAATGTAATATTGCATGTAACACGGTTTTGAACAAATTAGTTAAGTTTTCAGAAATATATTTGGAAGAAAAAAAAAACGTTTGAAAAATCAGCCAGTAGCCAAGTTTTCTTCCGGTGTCCAGAGATCGGCTTATCAAGACTCTGCAGTTCTTTCTGTGTTGTGCGGCGTACTTACAGTCATATATTTTTGTAACATAGAATAAGCTTTGCAAAAAACTAATTGGTAAGAGGAACAATCTGAAAAATAGCTTCACGCTTTGGCAAGCATATAATTTTTACATGTTCGTTCTATCGATATATATATGTGTGCATGGAAGCTGTGTTATATGTCGCGCATGATGGTCATTATGAAACTGAACATAGGCGTAATTTGCCTTAATCAAACGAAGGTTTATATTTAATCATCTCTTATAACATACTGCCACAATGGACATTAAATCCTAACTCCTGATGGTCGATAAAATAAATATAGAATTAAATATACTGAAATAATGGTGAAGTACATGGGAATTAATGGAAAGAAAAAGAGAACAATACATGGATAAAACCATTTCATAAGCGCCGAAGTCATAGTGACTTTGGCTACTTTTATAGCCAAAGTCACTATGACTTTGGCGCTTATAAAACTTTGGCTCCTCCTACATCGCTGAAATAAGTCAACACACACACACACACACACACACACACA
>NC_068996.1:46055165-46056425 GCF_001194135.2 Octopus bimaculoides | reverse complement strand
AGACGTTCCTAGGAATACTTCTAGACGTTCCTAGGAATACTTCTAGACGTCGAAAGAAATCCGGCCTACCTGTTAAAGGTGGTGCGTATACTGATATGAGTCGAAAAGCACACCCATCGCTGCCATCGACATCCAGAACAACCAATCTACCCTCCGGGTCTATGAATACTGTCTTTACTTCGAGATCCAGACTCTTGCGAAAGAGTACCTCCGTGCCACTACCGCCCATTCTCAGCAGACAGGGAGAAAAATAAATGTTAAACTGTCCGCCAAACATGGACTTTAGGGCCCGATCGTCTGTATATCTGTGTGTCTGTTTGTCTGTCCATCTATCTCTGTGCACGACAAACAACTTACCTTCAGGGGACATACATATACACGCACACACACGCATATATAACCAAGCACACACCTTTGATTGTTGTTTGAAGAATGCGAGGTAATCACAGATTGCAAACAGTGTATAAAGACGTTACACAAGAAAGGTCGGTAAATGTTTATCTCTAATTAAAGGTGTGTTTCAGTGAATGATATTTGTGTTTTTACGTATTTCTCCTTCTCCCTCATAAACATACACCTACATTTTCACATACACGTGCACTCACACGTATATATACTGACATTCATACACCTCGCACGCCTCGTAAAAACACATACACACACATGTATATGTGTGCGTGTATGTGTGTGTGGGTATATGTGTGTATGTATGTTTGTGTGGGTATATATATATACATATATATATATATATATATAGTCTTCGCCAAAGACATTTAGATAAAGACATATTCTTCTAAAGCTCTAATCACTATGTCATTATTCTCCTATTATACTCACTGACATCCAAGCATACAAACTTACAAACATAAACACACCAATACGTAGACATACATACATACATGCGCGCGCGCACACACACACACGCACACACGCACACACACACATACGCACACACACATCTAATAATGCTTAGGTGTGTCTGTGTGCGAAAGACACACGTGATAAGTGGATATAGATATGTGTATATATAAAACCACGCAAATATGTATTCATTCATTTCACACACAAATTCGTATGTATGTTTATGTATATATATGTATATATATATATATGTGTATATATATACATTATTATATGTATATATGTATGTGTGTATGTAGGCATTCATTGATACATTTATAAACTTTTACACACACGCGCGCACACACATACATATATGTTAAATACATACATTCACACATATATTATATAAATGTATAT
>NC_068996.1:46053814-46055155 GCF_001194135.2 Octopus bimaculoides | reverse complement strand
TATATATATATATATATATATATATGTATATATATATATATGTGTATATATATACATTATTATATGTATATATGTATGTGTGTATGTAGGCATTCATTGATACATTTATAAACTTTTACACACACGCGCGCACACACATACATATATGTTAAATACATACATTCACACATATATTATATAAATGTATATGTGTGTGTGTGTGTGTGTTTATAGATTTATACATATACACCACATATTTACAATTATATATTACGTAGGTGTGTATGTATGTATGAATGTATGTATGTAAGTACGTATTTACGTATGTATGTACGCATGCATTCATATATGTATGTGTGTGCATGTGTGTGTGTTTGTGTATATTACTCATTATGAAGTTCTTAAAATTTGTAGTCATCGGTAGCCATATATGATACCGTTTCAGCCCTCTTTTGAATCGTCGGCACGGTAAAATTCAACAGAAATAGATTAAAATAAATTGAGCATTCTACCAAATTAAAGATATTTTATAGCTTAAAAGCATTCTTTTTTTATTTTTCTTGTCTTTTTGTTTCCTTTTATTTTATTTTTTTCTCATTTTACATCCTAGTTCGATATTATTCAGCAGTATATATAAAGGAGATAGAAAAAGCGATTTCCCACGTTCAGGTTAAATCACCTATATAAGAAAAAAAAATTAGGGTAATCAACACATACTACTGTGTGAAACGTTTTCTGAAAGAATATACTTTGTTGTTGTTTTTGTTTTGCTTGTTGTATCCTGTAACCCCATGTTTCCTATTTAGAAGTTCTGCAACCATCAATCAATGATCCACAACCACCTTGCTGGAACATCGGGCAGGTATGAATTATATCTGTCCGATCTTCATGGTGTGTAGCAACAGTTTGTCGTTTGATGATTACTCATTCAGACCCTGTGAATACGAAACTTTGTGCTATAATGTATAAAATAGCTGTATCCAAGAGATGGGAAAAGGCCATTCGGAAGCACTTCGCGATGACGAGATAACGATGTAGCAAAACGATTTGGGCCAAGAAGTACAATAATGGCGCAGTTAAGGAAGAACCGAAAACCTAATCGTGACAAGCGGTGTGCAACAACATCCAATAATCTGGTCAATGCGAGTGATACAGTTGTTTTTTATCGTGGTAGGAAGCTTGCTTCTCAATCACGTGGTTCCGGGTTTATATATATATATATATATATATATATATATATATATAATATTACGACTGATGACGTAAGATGTTAGGTACATACAATTAGCTATCAGACTGACTTCCAGCCTACGCTCCATCTTGAACAGCAGCTTAAAATACAGGTATGTTATAGTTGCCTAC
>NC_068996.1:46053042-46053716 GCF_001194135.2 Octopus bimaculoides | reverse complement strand
GGTACATTAATGTAAATAACGATCATTAGATATTATTCTGAAGTAGAGTACACATTATTTATCAAAAGAGGAAGAGAAATTTCAGATAATGTTCTCGGTTAAGAAATTCGCTTTGGAATCACGTAGTTTCGGGGACAATTCCACTGCGTGGCATTTTGGGTAAGCGTCTTTTACTATAGACCCTGACCGACTAATTCCATGTAAGTTTGGTAGTCAGAAACATTGTGGAATTACGTCTTATATATGAATGTGTGTGTGTGTGTGTGTGTGTGTGTGTATGTGTGTGTGTGTGTGTGTGTGTGCGCGTGTTTGTGTGTGGTGTTGTTCTCTCTCCCAATACCGCTTGATATCCGGTGTTTGTTTACGTCACCATAAATCAACGGTTCGGCATAGGAGACCGATAGAATAAGTAGCAGGCTTTAAAAATAAGTACTGGGATCGATTCATTCGACTGAAAATTCAAGGCGGTGATCCAGCATGGTCGCAGTCTAATGATTGAAACAAGTAAAAGATAAAAGAAAAAAGATAAATATATATTCTTGTATAACGGTCATTAAAAAAAAATGCCCATCCCGAAATACAACAATATCTGTTTCAATACATGATTTCACATCAGGAATCTTGTAACACAAATTGATAAACGTATATATATATATATATATATATATATATAT
>NC_068996.1:46048728-46052543 GCF_001194135.2 Octopus bimaculoides | reverse complement strand
CACACACACACACACACACACACACACACACACACACACACACACACACACACACACACACACACATGCATATAATGCAATAGGTTCTTCCCCTGATATACTTTCAATTTATCAAAATCAATATTGTTTATATTGATTTCCATTCCACCATAAGGGCAGGAACAGTAATTCTGAGGAGAAAACACGGTTAAATCGATTCCGGCATTTTAGCGAGCACTTTGTTATTTCGATCTGCGATCAAGAAAAGCAAAGTAGACTTCAGTAGGTTTTGAACTTTGAACCTAGCTAATCACTACAGAATGAATTTTTTTGTAATGCTTCATCGATTATGTCAATTCACTTTCATTCATTTATATGAACAATGATTTCTTAAGGCCAGAAATATCTTGTCCGACTCTCTATCGATTCTGCCATTTGGTTACAGATTTAGGCAAAAGACCAGCAATTTCGGGGGAGAGGAGAAATCGATTACGTCAACCCCAGTGCTCAGAAAAGATAAAAGGCAAAATCGACCTGGACAGAATTTGAACTCAATGTAAAGATGGGCGAAATGCCGCCAAGAAATTTGGCCGGCATGCTAAACATTCAGCCAGATCACCGTCTTAATTAATAAGAATAATGAGTTTCAAATTTTAGCACAAGGCCAGAAATTTCATTCAGGGGAGGGGATAAATCGATTACATCGACCCCAGTGCTTGATTGGTACTTATTTTATCGTTCCGAAAAGGATGAAAGGTAAAGTCTTCCTCGGTGGAATTTGAACTCAGAACGTAGCGCCACTAAGCATTTCGCTCGGTGTGCTAATGATTCTGCCGGCTCACCGCCTTTATTATTTCTTTATGTTCTTTTCTACTCTAGGCACAAGTTCTGAAATTTTGGTGGAGGGGGAGACCCGATTACATCGACCCCAGTGATCAACTCTTATTTATTTTGTTGACCCCGAAAGGATAAAAAGCATAGACAACTTTGGTAGAATTTGAACTCATAACGTAAGGATGGAGAAAATGTGCTAGTCATTTTACCCAGTGACTGACGATTCTGCCAGCTCGCTGAATTATAATTTGCTATATTAAAATAGTTTCTAATCAGTTATATTCAAATGTAACCGTAATTTAATTAAAGGGGCAAATTTTTACTTACTATCTGAAAAAAAGTACGCAATGTTGCTAACCTGTGTTTCTACGCTGCGTTGTTTCTACTGACGAAACAAAGATACTTGAACGTTGAACGGAAGAAGAAAGTCTTGAAGTAAGTATGTGAGGAAGAATTTTAAACTGACCAAGCGGGTAAAGTGACAAAGAAAAACAGGTTTATTGCAATTTTAATACAATATTTCATTGCTTAATGTTGTTGTTGTTGTTATTATTGCAGTTAAAGTTACTGATGATATATTTGTTGTTGTTGTTTGTCAACGAAAACCAGGTGTGTCTTCAATTCCAAAATTCCAGCTCGCTTAATGTCACAGGTGACATAGCTGGGAGCCGGTTTAGCAATTGAAGTAATATAGAAATGTTGCCAGAAAAGGCTGGAATTTGAATGTAAAAAGAAACTAATAAAAATGTTATTTGCCAAAGGCCATTGCAAATTATTGGATGTTAAGGTAGTGTAAATAACCTCTTACAAAAAAAAAAAAAAAAGGAAAAAAGTATGCCAGGGTACCTGAAATCATTTCTTGACTAGTGAGTTCGCTTTCTACTGCTGGCATTATTTCACAATTTCATACATCTTTTTATTTGTATATTTTGTTTAATTTCTTTTGTAGGGCCTAAAATAAGATTACAAGTTTCTTTGGAAAGTTAATCTGTTGAATGGGTAGAAAGATGTGTACTTTGGCTAACGTTGAATAATACAGTGTTAGTAAATGCACATGAAAAGCTTTTATAATCAAACCAGCTACAGAATTAATTGAGGTAGAAGCATTCACTAAATAGTCACAGAACCAAGTCACAGATCTGCATATGTAGATTTGTGACTTGGTTCTAGAGAAGAAGAACAACAACCTACCACTAACGTGACTTCGTCTACTTCCCAAACCTCTTTGGCATACCATCCTTAACAACAGCAGAGAATGTTCTCTTCTGTAAAAGATGATATAAAATAAGTTACTACTGGAAATGGACAAAATATCTAACCAGAAGCGGGTGATGGAGAAGGTATAATGCGGGTGAATTAATAAATAATTAAAAATTTCAGTTGTATAATATTTTTTTTCTATAGTTTCAGCTGAGAGCTGCGGCCATGCTGATGCACCGCCGTTTTGCTACACTTTTATTACTGAGAGCCTCCTCCAATACGTGGCACTTGGTGAAGAATGGAGTTAGATGTAGTTACCCTCATTTGCACCTCTTGCTGTGAGGTAGGTTCATCTGGGACTCTCGACAGGAAGAGGTCCAGCTTTGATTAAAAAACCTCTACATCTACTTTGTGCAGATTCCTCAGGCTCTTTGGAAGAGTATTAAAAAGCTGTGGGCCCCTGAAACGCAGGCTGTTGCAGTAACTGGTCCTGAAGCGCGATGGCATTGCTGGGATCTTTGGCACTATGCAGTGTTGTCTCGTTCTGGCATTGGTGTAGCTTTCAATGCCAAAATTTGGCACAATTCCTTCCAGGATCTTCCAGATGTATATTACTGCATACCTCTCCCGCCTTCTCTCCAGGGAGTAGAGTCTTAGCTGTTTCAGCCTTTCCCAGTAGCTGAGCAGTTGCAAAGAGACAATCTACTTTGTGAGTCTTCTCTGGATTGCTTCAAGGTCCGCTGTTAATTTCACACTAGTAGGTGACCATAGCTGTGAGCAGTAATCCAGGCGGCTGAGGACGAGTGTCCCCCAGAGGACCATCATGGTTTCTTTATCTCTGGTTCTGAATGTTCTCAATAACAATCTTATTCTGTAACAATCTAGTAATAATTCTTTCTACTAAAGCAACAAGACCTGAAATTTGTTTTGGCGGGGGTGGGGGTCGATTACATCGATCCTAGTGCTCCACTGATACTTATTTCATTGACCCCGAAGAAATGAAAGGCAAAGTCGATCTCGGCGATAATTTAAACTCAGAATTAAGGACGAAAGAAATGCTGTTAGGCATTTTGTCCGGTCTGCTGACGATTCTGCTGGCTCACCGCCTTATAATAATCCTTTCTACTTTAGCCACAAAGACTGAAATTTTGGTGTGCGTAGGTAAATCGATTACTCAGACCCCAGTACTCAACTGTGACTTATATTATTGACCCCAAAAGGATGAAAGCAAAATGAAACTCGGTGGAATTCGAACTCATAAGGTGAAGACGGATGAAGAGCCGCGAAGCATTTTGTCCGTCAAGCTGACGATTCTGTTTGGTCTCCACCTTTTTATGAATTGTAATGAGAGTTAGTAATGTTGTGTGGTTAAGAAGTCCTTGTTGCAACTATGCGATTTCGGGTTCGATCTCACAACGTTGTACCTTATCAAACTACCTTCTGTTATGTGGAGGCCCAATGGCCCAGTGGTCAGGGCAGCGGACTCGCGGTCACAGGATCGCGGTTTCGATTCCAAGACTGGGCGTTGTGAGTGTTTATTGAGCGAAAACATCTAAAGCTCCACGAGGCTTTGGCAGGGGACGGTGGCGAACCCTGCTGTACTCTTTCTCTCACTCTTTCTTCCTGTTTCAGCTGAAGTCCCTTCAGTTTCCGTCTACCAGATCTACTCAAGGCTTTGGTCACGTCGAAGCTATAATAGAAGACATTTACCTAAGGTGCCACACAGTGGGATTGAATCTGGAACCATGTGGTTGGAAAGGAAACTTCTTATCACACACCCAATATATATATATATATATATA
>NC_068996.1:46041849-46043429 GCF_001194135.2 Octopus bimaculoides | reverse complement strand
TATATATATATATATATATATATATATATATATATATATATGTTTACTTCCCGACCAATTGTTCCAGGTTCACACCCACCCCTGCGTGGCACTTTGGCTAAGTGCCTTCCACAACAACCTCCGACTGACCAAAGATTATGAGTGGATTTAGTCGACGGGAACTGAAGACACTTGGCCAAGGTGTCACGCAGTGGAAGTGGACCCGGAACAACTAGTCGGGAAGTAAACTTCTCGCCGCACAGCCATGTAAACGATCACTAGCTTTCTGGAATGCTACTGTTTAGCTATAGGTTCCACAGTATGTTAACTTGACTCTCTCTAACTCACAGTATATTAACTGTCGTGTGTGTCACGGTTCAGTAACGTCTCCTCCTACATTCTACTGTCTGTATATTAAAAACTTATTGCTACTACATCCAACTATACACACTCCTATTCATATGACACCGCTAACCAGTCATCCTTAACCTTCTACACACACAGGCACCATCCACACGAACACCTCATTCAAGGTACACGTAATACTACCATGAACAAAGTTTCTGATAATTAAATGTGACAGCAATATCTTTTTTTCTCGGCAGCACAAAAATGTGATCAGTTTCCATATCAAGGAAATTGTTTAGTACTTCACCCTCTCTAGCTGTGAGTAATGCACAAAAAACTTTCAAAGCCGATACAAGTGTTGGTTATCACAATCTCTGAGATTTTTCACACACACACACACACACACACACACACACACACACACACACACACACACACATACATACAAGCGCGCGCGTGCACACACACAAATTCACAAACATACATACACACAGATACGCAAACACACACACACACGCACACAAATACACAGACATGCATACACACAAATACGCAAACACACACACAGAAATACACAAACATGCATACACACGAACACACCCACACACACACACACACACACACACACACACACACACACACACACACACACACACACACACACACACACACACACACACACAAACAAACACACGTAAGTTTGGCCGTATGCTTGAGAAGTTCGCGTCGCAACAACATAAATTCGGGTTCACTTCCGCTGCGCGTTACTTTTGGCATTTTGTACTACAGTAATCCCTCGACTATCACGGGTGTTGCGTTACAAAACCCGCCACAATAAGTGATAATCAGCGAAGTAGAGACAGTACTGTACAGTATAATTTTTTAAATTATTTTTATAATTTGTATATATTTATTATATATCATAAATGCAAAGCAGCAACGCAGAGGAATCGACGTAAGTTTAAATAATAAAGGGCAAAAGGTGAACCGCAATATGGCGAGGGATTATTGTATAGTCGTGCGCCGTCCAAGTGAATTTATCTGGAACCCCGTCGTACGTGTGAGAGTGTATGTCTGTCTGTCTGTGTGTATGTATGTATGTATGTATGTATTATGTACGTCTATCTGCCTGTCTATCTATTTATCTATATATCTATATCTATCTCTCTACCTATCTACGTCTCTCTCCCCCTACTCCCTCTCTATATATGTATGTATATATATATATAAATATATGAATATATATATATATA
>NC_068996.1:46037411-46041749 GCF_001194135.2 Octopus bimaculoides | reverse complement strand
TATATATGTGTATATATATATATATACATATATATATATATATATGTATGCATCTTATTATGTATACATGTATGTATGCATACATACACAAAATTTATTCCTGAATCTAGGATACCTTTAACAGTTGTGAACCTTGTACTTCACCTGACCAAGGCCATTGATCGCACTATTGCTCTCCTATGAATCGCAGTCCACTCTCTTACTTCTCACCCGTCCGTCCTGCCATTGAAAGTCGAACTCGTTTACAGTTTCTGAACTCTGCTTTCTGACTCCACAACCACTATATTATTTCCTCAACTATCTCTCCTCGCCTTAAAAAAAAGTACCAGTTAAAAACTGGGGTTGATATAATCGACTTACCTTTCTCCCGAAATTTCTGGCTTTGTTCCGAAATTTGAAACCATTATTATTGAGTGAGAGAGCAATGCATGCCATTAAAGTGACACTAGGGTACAAACATACGAAACCCAATCATAAGTAGCCGTCTGATAAGAGTACACCACACATATGCATTACAACCATATGTGCGCGACATGGTGAAACAGCAGGTGGGGTCCCCAGTCAGAATTTCCTTCAGGTCGAGTAGCCCATCCTGCTCAAAAGGTCCCTGAATAAGGGTTGTTTAACAGTGATGAACGAAACGCCCATGTTTCCTGGGGTGAATTATCCAAACCCCAAAGAATTTCTCTCAGCACATGGGTGAAAAAAAAAAGACCTTGACTGGGCGCCTGGTACCTAGCATGTCGTCAAGCGCTTGCGACCCTCTACCACTCGGTCAATGGGATCGGTGGATGTTCTACTTTAGAAGTTTATAGAGGACTAGTGGCGGGGAAGTGCGACGACGTTCTCGGGGAGACTCTGGGCGCCAACGAGAACGAACTGGCTAGTCTGTTCCGGAAGACTTTCCGGTCGGACTATCATGGATAATTTCCAGATGTCCTTGGCTTGGCAGTGCTAGTGAGGGGCGCTACCGATTCGAGATAAACTCTACATGCACAGATGCACTGTCAGACGGACTTGTCCGAGGTGCGCTCAGAGTGACGAATCCGTTCTGTACGCCCTCGTTCAGTGTTCCTGGCATTGCTGACTTGTGTGGTTATGTTGAACAGCTACTGTCACGTATGGGACGGTTCCGTCTGTCGGCCGAGTCTATAAGGATGATTGCTCCGCTTCCCCACTTCAGTCGGGCAAGCAAGGCAGTTTTCCTTTGGTTGGTGGCTGTGGCGAAAGAGCTTGTTTGGTGCACAAGGCTGAAAGGCATGAGGACAGATACGTTCCTCTTTGGTAGAGCTCTCATTAACTTCTTCAAGTTTCACTTGAAAAGGAAATTGAGTGTAAAGAGAGAAGTGCTGTCCTCGAGTGAGTTTATTGAAAGGTGGGTGAAAGTTGCGAAAATGGCAAGTATAGACCTGTGAGTTGGAAAGAATGAATTGGAGAGGGCACTTGCTCATAGGGTTTCAGGTGGGGTTCCTCGATTATCCCTAAAAGTGTTCCTGTATCAGGAGCGCCACATCTCTATCATCCTCTCTGCTCCACTTTTTTTCTTTGTACTTCTGTATGCTATGCATGTGTCTCCTCTGTCCCAGTGTATACCGTGTATACTTTTTATTTTTTTAACTTATCATTTCATTATCATATGTAAACCCCCCACACTATGTCTGTCGCTGTATTGTCCCCCTCATCTTTCGCCCTCGTGGCAAATAAATGAAATTATCATCATCATCATCATCATCATCATCATCATCATCATCATCATCGTTATCATCATCATCATTATCATTATCATTATTATTATTATTATTATTATTATTATTATTATTATTATTATCATCATTATTATTATTATTATTATTATTATTATTATTACCATCATCATCATCATCATTATCATCATCATCATCATTATTATTATTATTATTATTATTATTATTATTATTATTATTATTATCATCATCATTATTATTATTATTAATATTATTATTATTATTATCATCATCATTATCATTATTATTATTATTATTATTATTATTATTATTATTATTATTATTATTATTATTATTATTATTATTATTATCATCATTATTATTATTATTATTATTATTATTATTATTACCATCATCATCATCATCATTATCATCATCATCATCATTATTATTATTATTATTATTATTATTATTATTATTATTATTATTATCATCATCATTATTATTATTATTAATATTATTATTATTATTATCATCATCATTATCATTATTATTATTATTATTATTATTATTATTATTATTATTATTATTATTATTATTATTATTATTATTATTATTATCATCATCATTATTATTATTATTATTATTATTATTATTATTATTATTATTATTTCCTTTACTTTAAAACACACCTAGAGGAAGTTGTTTTTGTCTACAAGCTGCGTGAATAATCTCATCTAATCGAAAAAATACTATTTCAGTCTATAATAAAAATGTGAGGTGCAACGATATTTGTGTTAAGAATAGAGAATGTTTCTCTCTGGTATTTCCCACTCTGGTCGTATTACTGTAATACAATCGAACTTCATTGCCATATCTGTCATTGTCGCCGCCGCCGCTTCAAACACCGTCGCCGCCGCCGCCGCTTCAAACACCGTCGCCGCCGCCGCCGCTTTCATTATTGTCTTTGGTCGCTGTTCTCTAATACCCGCCTTTTTTCTTTCTTTCAATACATACGCATCGCTTGTTTCTATATCATAATTATCATCATACAGATGGTGGATATGGCAGTGTCATTAGGCCGTCAGGCAAATATCTCTTGGTTACGACTGAGTTCAAATCTTGTCGAAGTGAAACTTTGTTTTTCTTTCTTCCAGAGGTTAATAATATGAAGACTACGTCAAATACAGATATTGAACTCTACTTAATATTGCTCAAATGTATTTTAAATTCTATTTGTATTATAATAGAAGACAAAAAAGACACTGTCAGTTTATTTGTTGCGGCTGAGGGTTGTTATTTAACTCAGGTTACTCTTGACCAAGAGTGAAGGCGCAATGGCCCAGTGGTTAGGGAAGCAGACTCGCGGTCATAAGATCGCGGTTTCGATTCCCAGACCGGGCGTTGTGAGTGTTTATTGAGCGAAAACACCTAAAGCTACACGAGGCTCCGGCAGGGGATGGTGGCGAACCCTGCTGTACTCTTTCACCACAACTTTCTTTCACTCTTATTTCCTGTTTCTGTTGTGCCTGTAATTCAAAGGGTCAGCCTTGTCATACTGTGTCACGCTGAATATCCCCGAGAACTACGTTAAGGGTACACGTGTCTGTGGAGTGCTCAGCCACTTGCACGTTAATTTCACGAGCAGGCTGTTCCGTTGATCGGATCAACTGGAAACCTCGACGTCGTAAGCGACGGAGTGCCAACAACAACCCTTGACAAAACAAACCTGAGTCCAAAGGCGATCCAACCATGGCTGTCTCTCTTCCCTTGGATTTAGTGGTGGTTGTGGTGGGGTTGGAAGTGGGGGAAGGACTATATAGTTTAACCAAATTATCTTTTATGAAAGAAAATATGTGACTTGAAAAGACTTCAGTGCTCTGTCTTGCAGTTTGAATAACCACGAATGACCACAGACGTTGGTGCTTTTGTTTGCTATATATTGTCATTGCTTGTTGTTGTTTAGAACCAGGCCGTCCCTAATTAGGAGGAGACAGACCTAACATCAAGATCATTCCTACCTTCAACACTCAGTCAGGAAGCGTAAAGCCACATTCTTTTAATGAGTCATGCTCATAAGTTGATGGGAATGGTGACTTAAGAGAGATTTGGCCTCTATTTCTAGCAGATTGACCAGGTAGAGGTTTCCTCTGTTTGCTCGGTTTTGTTTTCGTTTCTGTTATATTGTTGGCGGCAGCGGCGGTGGTGGTGTTAGTGGCGTTCGTGCAATTCGGTAATTAACCATTTCTTTTATAAAATCTCGATTTCATTGTGACATTATCACTTATATAATGAACGAGAAGCATTTCCGTCGCACCACAACACACAAACACACACAAACACACACAAACACATATGCGCTATTCTATGCCATTCCATTCAAATTGCTCCCACCTACCCTACCAATCATTCCGCCATTATTCCGTCATCTTTCTACGACATCTGTAGCCACGAATTTATTAAAAGTAGCAAATAACTTCGCTACCACAATCACAAAATTTCCTCACCAATCCTACTCCGCTCCTTCGCTCCTCCTCTGCTACTCCTCTGCTACTCCTCTTCTTCCTCCTTCCCGCCACCTCCTCCTTCATCCCACCTCCTCCTTCATCCCACCTCCTCCTTCATCCCACCTCCT
>NC_068996.1:46035716-46037109 GCF_001194135.2 Octopus bimaculoides | reverse complement strand
CAACGCGTTTGATCATCATGGATATGTAGTATTATGGTAGATATGAGGTTAAACAACTGGTAAAAAAGGTAGAAAAAATACAACAGCAGCAGCAGCAGCAGCAGCAGTAGCAGTACTAACAGCAGCAGCAGCAGCAGCAGCAGCAGCAGGAACAACAGTAACAACAGTAACGGCAGGAACCATAATGGCAGTAATGATTTCAAGCTTATAATCTAGAAACACGGAGATATACTTGGATAGCAAATGTCTTCGTATGAGATCGTTTGCTGAAACGACTGCGACGTGGAAGGCATAGGTTTACCCTTCAGAAACGAACAAAGACCATTAACTTCACTCAAACATTTATTCTTTTGTAATACGGTGTCAAGATTTTCGACGCTTGAAACTGCGACTTATTCACAGAAGGCGCGTGGCTTAGTGGTTAGGGTAATGGGTTCACGATCGTAGGGTCATGAGTTCGTTTCCCGGTGGCGTATTGCGTCCTTGAGTAAGACACTTTATTTCACGTTGCTCCAGTCCGCTAAGCTGGCAAAAATGAGTAGTGCCTGCATTTCGAATGGAACAGCCATGTCACATTCTGCGTCATGATCAATCTCCTTGAGAACTACGTTAAAGGTACGCGTGTCTGTGGAGTACTCAGCCACTTGCACGTTAATTTCACGAGCAGGCTGTTTCATTGATTGGATGACCTGGAACCCTCGTCGTCGTTAGCGACGGAGTGCTGGTTTTTGCTCACTGGCAAAAAAGTTTGTAGCATACGATATATTTTTCATCAGGGAACTGATCGCAGATTCGAACGACGATAACTTTGCCACCATAATGCAAATAAATGTTTACGCAAAGTCTTTGTGCGTTTCTGATTACCTAAATAGTGTCTACCACACCGCAATTAATCCAGAAGTAGAAATATATTTAAAAATGAAATTACTGTAAAACCAGAATACAGTACCCAACCCTTAAAACGTAATGCCAACTGGCATGAATCTATTTATCTATAAGTTGTATGTCAAAAGGAAGGTGGAGCTATGCTTATATAGGAAGAGCAAATACAAGCCAGATAACAAAAAGCCACTGTTGAATTAAACTTATAACTGAAATATAACTGTTTGAAAACATTTTTCGGGCGGTACAGAGAAAGAAAATAAAAATGAGTAAAAATAAAACTTCACACTCATAACATCTCTATGCGAAGGTCGTCGAAGAGGGCAACAACGCCGCGACTGTAGATGAATTTGAAACACAATTGTAATGGTGAATGAAGAAACAAGATATGTGGGATATGTAAATATATATGTATATGTATATGTATATGTATATGTATATGTATATGTATATGTATATGTATAAATATATATGTATATGTATATATATATATATATATATATATTTATAT
>NC_068996.1:46034325-46034558 GCF_001194135.2 Octopus bimaculoides | reverse complement strand
CGTACATTCGCATATATGTATATACTAAACCACCCTCGCTTGAAACACACACATGCTCACCCACCTACTCGCCAAAGACCATACATATATGTACATAAGTATACCCGCATACATGGGTATACCTGCATACACACCCACACATACACGTACTCAACAACCTCGCACCCATACACCCGCATGCAGAAAAAAATCATCATAGGGCTAAAAGCAAAATACAGAAGAAAGTGTGAAAA
>NC_068996.1:46034039-46034315 GCF_001194135.2 Octopus bimaculoides | reverse complement strand
CCGTTAAACAAAGGGAAATTAGTGTGTGGTTGACCGTTATTAAGACAAAAAAGCTATAGACCGCTAAGGGGAGGGAGTAAAGGTAAGGGAGTAGAAAAGTCTATAGTGTTCGCATAAGCGAACCAATCCGTACATTCGCATATATGTATATACTAAACCACCCTCGCTTGAAACACACACATGCTCACCCACCTACTCGCCAAAGACCATACATATATGTACATAAGTATACCCGCATACATGGGTATACCTGCATACACACCCACACATACACGT
>NC_068996.1:46031754-46033991 GCF_001194135.2 Octopus bimaculoides | reverse complement strand
ACACGTACTCAACAACCTCGCACCCATACACCCGCATGCAGAAAAAAATCATCATAGGGCTAAAAGCAAAATACAGAAGAAAGTGTGAAAAAGCTATAAGATTAAAACGCGTCTATATGCGCATATTTTCGTATACTCGCACATACATCTATCTATATTCGCACGTACCCGCGCACACGCACACATCCACAAGCGCGCACATAAGGTTCCATGTACGTGTCTATAGACGCACAGGAAAAAGCAGGGTGGAGGGGAAAAAACAGAAAAATATGTGTGGAAAAATACAAAACATTAACTCTATAATTATGTAAAAAATATAAAAATATATAAGAAATCTAAGTAAAAAGTATAGAGAGATAAAAAGCTTATACATAGACACAATATAGAATGCAAGTCCTATCAGTAAATTCAGGGGGACCAAAAATGTAGCAAATATTTAGCCACGTGTGGACATGTTCCGAAAAGTCAGTCTTTGAATTTAGACATGTGGCGGGGTCTAAGCTGCCTTTCCAGATGAGCCATCTCTCCATATCACATAGACCGTACCTTCCGCTGCCGCTGGTGTAAGGTTTACACTTGGCTAAGATCTTCCAATGGATGTTGTAACTGATACCTTTCTTTTAAAGACCATATATGACTGGATAATTTGGTCAGTTTCCTTTTGTCCCAGTGCCTGAAACTCAAAGTGTGATTATTGAATCTGGCCTTGAAATTACCCTCCGTAAGGCCCACGTATTTCTTCGTCGAAACTGTGTCTTTAGTGGATATAGAGTTCACGGTGGCCTCATAAATGATGGTTTCGGACATGAAAGCTCCATTTAGCGGGCACAAATTTTTATCCCTGCATCAACAGCTGGTTTCATTTTGTGGTTTTTGTGTGTTGTGTGCGATTATATTTTTTAAATTAGCAGTTGAGCTGAAACTGATTTTTAAGTTGTCTGTTGAAGATCTTTCTATAACTATGGTTGACTGAAAAGTGTCTGTCTATCAGTGCCAAGAAGTACTTGCCTATATTAAAGGTCACTTCGGGTGAATAGGGGTGTGTGAACCAGATAGTTTTCCTATTCCTATGCTTTCTTTTCTTTATTACTGGACTGTTGGCAGGTGTATAGGTTAATTCCTCGTTAAAACCACTATCTTTTAGAGCCTTATTATATACTGGGGCAACACAATTAAAAATGTCCCTATCAGAGGAGAGGCTAGAAATTCTTTTACTAATGTTTTTAACTAAATTTTTAAACACTATAGGGGATTGGCTGGAACCCACAATGATATAACTAAGTCTATCGTTGGGCTTCCTATAAGGTTTATGAATATTCTTATTTAGATCTAGGGACACATCTAGGTAATTGACAACCGTTAGGTTGGTATCTGTTATTATGCTAAGATCGAAGGTTTTCATCAAATGGATAATATCTTTCCTAAACCGATTCTGTGCTGGTCCATTGGTATTAGTGGTTAAAGCTAAGGCATCATCTTTGTAAATTGCGAAGTGTACGTCAGGAAAAGTCTTGCCTAACATATCGAGTAGGTTCACACTCTCCTACTCACCCGAAGTGACCATTAATATAGGCAAGTACTTACCTTTTCTATCAATATATATATATATATATATATATATATATATATATATATATATATATATATATATTTATAGTTTTCATTAAAACAGCAAAATTATCTCAGAACTGTTATTCATGGTTTCATGCTCCCATTCATGGGGCAGTTGTCATAACAATATATATTATACGCTGGGCTTCTTTCAGTTTCCGTCTACCAAATCCACTCACAAGGCTTTGGTCGGCCCGAGGCTATAGTTGAAAACACTTGCCCAAGGTGCCACGCAGTAGGACAGAACCCGGAACCATGTGGTTGGGGAGCAAGCTTCTTACCACACAGCCACGCCTGTAGTATCTATACATCTATATACACGCGCGCGCGCACACACACACACATACACACACACACATATATACATAAATAAATAGTATATACTGTGACTGTGAGGTAAGAAGCTTGCTTCTCAACCACATGGTTCTAGGTTCAGTCTCACTGTGTGCCACTTTGGGCAAGTGTCTTCTACTATAGCCTTAGGCTGATCAAAACCTTGTGAGTGACTAAGTTAGATGGAAACTGAAGGAAGCCCGTAGTATATATATATATATATATATATATATATATATATATATGTGTATATGTTAATGAGAGTATGTCTTTGGGTCTGTGTTTTACCCCAC
>NC_068996.1:46029866-46031336 GCF_001194135.2 Octopus bimaculoides | reverse complement strand
GTTGCGCAAGACGGTTACATCGACCCCAGTGCTGAGCTGGTACTTTTTTTTTTTATCGACTTTGAAAGAATAAAAAGGCCAAGTCGAGCTCAGCAGGATTTGAACACAGAACGTAAACAGAGATAAAACGCCGCAAACCACTTTGTCCAGCATACTAACAATTCACACACACACACACACACACACACACACACACACACACCTATAATGTAAACAACAATATTCTTTATGCCCCGCATCTGAATTTCACCTCAAGTACCAAACATATAATCAGCACAGACTTGACTTTATTTATTACAAAATAATACTATTTTCGTTTCCTTATATTGCTTTTTTCTATGTTTGGATGTGTTCCATTGCAACTCAATTTATTTCTGAAGGTCACAAGGTCACTTATTCACAGGGCTAATTATATTTTTATAGAATTGTGTTGGAAACCAGTTCCAACATGTAATATTATTTAATAACAAAAAGAAAAAGAAAAAAATGAGCAAGAGAAAAAAAAGTAAAGGAAACTAGTTATTTATTTAGTGTGTATTTACTTAATTACTAGGTTAACTGACCGGCTAGTTAATTACATTAATGGTTGCTTAGTTTACTGACTAAATAAGTTAATGTAAAAGAAATAAAAGGTTTATTAGTTATTAAGTTGATTGATAGGTGATTATTGATATTGAGCAATGTTATTAAAAGATTTTCGTCAGTGGCGATTGTGTAAATCGAGACGGTTGATAACTTGCACTCACTTTCTCATTTAGTCGTTTACAACAAAACTGGTTAAAAAGAAAAAGGAAAAAAACAAAATTAAACCTGTACAGCAGTGGTTCTCAATCTTTTGTAGTTCAGCACCATGCACTTCACTTAATGGTATTTTACAAATAGCCCTTCTCATAATACTTTGCATAAAAAAAAACATCAGATTATTTTAACTTAACAGAAGTTAATTTTGCGTAGTTGCTTTATCAACAGTCATGTTTATCCTCATTCAGAACAACAATGTCTTGCTCGTATTCTGCTCTCCACATTGATTTTGGTAAATGTGTTTAAAATATATTGTATCCGTTTTAGATATTTTATTTCCGAGAAAAAACCACAATCTTTTTAAACACTGTCCAATTGTCCTTATCCTTCCTTTTGGCTTATCTTTATTTCTAATATATCCACTAGCAGTCGATTTTCTCAGTGAATACTTGAAACTGACGAAGCCGAAAGAGACAGAAATACGTATTTAGCAATGTCATCAAAGCTTCTGTCACTGAAGAAATTTCTGTGTTTTAATAAGACATATTATCCAAAGACGAATACCGCAGTTTAGCAGGCTTTCAACGATATATTTCTTTTAAGTATGATATATATATATTTAAAAGGTTGAAGAGGAACACACGAGTATATATATATGTACATACATATATATACATCTCTCTCTCTCTTTCTCTCATATATATATATATATATATATATATATATATA
>NC_068996.1:46028108-46029787 GCF_001194135.2 Octopus bimaculoides | reverse complement strand
TGTGTGTGTGTGTGTGTGTGTGTGTGTGTGTATGAAGGTGGTGAGCTAGCAGGATCGTTAGCATGCCAGGCGAAATACTTAGTGGTATTTCGTCTGCCGTTACGTTCTGAGTTCAAATTCCGCCAAGGCTGACTTTGTCTTTTATCTTTTCGGGGTCGATTAAATAAGTACCAGTTACGTACTGAGGTCGCTATAATCGACTTAATCCCTTTGTCTGTCCTTGTTTGTCCCTTCTATGTTTAGCCTCTTGTAGGCAATAAATAAATAAATATACATGTGTGCGCGCGCGCATATGTGCGTGCGTACGTGTGTGTGTGTGTGTACTCGTTCGAAAATATTTGCAGAAGAAACAATATTTCCATCAAAGTATACTTAGAACCTAGGAGGGAACAATGTAAATATAAAGCATGAACTGAGTAATAGCAGAATACCACTTCTTACATAAACGTTTATGACTTTGCTCCTTGTATAAAAAATTCCCCAACGAATATGTTTTTCCAAGAGAAGAGTGAGCTGGTGTTACACTGCAGACAGCAGAAGAAATTCATTTTAAAAACCTATGCGAAATGCATGCAGGATAAACACCCGCTGGTACTACAACAGCAGTAATAGTAGTGACGGCTTAAAGGCCAATTCCATAGGAACAAGAAATCTAACTTACGTAAGACCAAAAATAGTTGATCGATTTCAAATTCAAGTGCACCCACCGAAGTACATCAAAAACATCTTTAGCGATTTTAGATATCAATTAGCAATATATAGAGTGGAGAGAACAACTTTAGTAAAGAAAGATATGAATGTTGTGTCAATAAGCAGATACAAGACAGCCAATGAATAAACGTTAAACAAATAATTAATTTAGCAAAGCACAATGCAGCTTGGTTGTAGCTGACCCTGATTTGGCGCTGTGGTTGCATGAATGATAGGGAGAAAGGAAAATTGTGTTGCGTTACGTTGCGGCCCGAAAAATTTCAGCGCCAAAACGTGGACATTCCTTGGTGGTGTCAATGATAATCGGCTTTTCTGTAGACACTGATATATGTATGTGTGTGTATGTGTGTTTGTGCGCGTGTGTCTGTGAGAGAGAGAGAGAGAGAGAGAGAAAGAGAGATATGGCATGTGTGTGTGTGTGTGTGTTTACTTCCAACCTTTGTTTGGCTTCGCTTATATTTTGCTTTCATACGATCAAAGAAGGGGAAAAACAGGACTAACTTGAAAAACTTCCTTAAAAAAAATGTGGTTCGAGTTACAAGTCAATTGTCAAAATGCAATTTTACATCACGATCTAAGCAGTAATTACACGCACACATGCACATTTACACAGACGCACGCACAATCAGAAGCGCAAACACTCACAAAAACACGTATGAGATAAAAAAAAAAAAAACTGATAAAAAAAAAACGTACACGTAATAGCATTAACATATATGAACGAAAAACAGCTACCAGCTTACAAAAGATTAAAAAAAACACGTTACTAAAACATATTGTGGTTAAAAACTAAAAGTAAGACTGGAAGAAAATGCACGAAATAAAAACAAATATTTATATTTACATTCAGTAATATCATATTTCAATGAATTTTTATATTTCTTGTAGATATTTTTTGTGTTACCAGGTGTGTGTGTGTGTGTATGTGTGTCTGTGCATATTTACGGATGTGAATGAATATATATATA
>NC_068996.1:46026221-46027882 GCF_001194135.2 Octopus bimaculoides | reverse complement strand
ACACACACACACACACACACACACACACACACATATTGGAAAATGTGTGGAATCCTTGGTAAAAGGGAAAAGGAAGAAAGAATGAGTTCACTGGTAGTTCTAATCAATTTAACTTTCTGATAATATGATTTTACACTTTGGTTTTTAGATCTAGTTGTTTTAAATGTTTCGGAACTGAAATATCAATTTCTTATTAATAATTTCTATCCATTCATTCTTGAAGCATATAAAGTTAAATGTTAATTTCAGTTATGACTAAAATATATTTTCTTTTCAGAGAAATCTTATATTAAGATTTACAAAAATATGTATCAAAATAATTTCTCCTGAAATTACCAAATCAATCAAGAAAAACATTTTTTTTTTTGATAAATCCTAACTTCAGAATTAATCCTTGTTGAAGCCACTTGGATGTTTAAATCTTCATAAAACTGCAAATAAAAACTATAAGATAGCGGTTTAAGTGTATGACACATTTCAGATAAGGTTAAAATGCAGGGATTTAAATATACCAAGGAGAAAGATTATAAACATATACCTATGAATATATATGTGAATATATGCTTATAAAGATGTGCTTTAAAGATAGAGGCAAAATGTTAAAGGATAAAAATACACATTATCTGCAGTAAAGATGTTCCCTTGTGGCAAAGTCGAGAAAATTTATCATACTGTCTATGGCTAAATGTAAATGCGATGAAGTGGTACAACATACATCAAGTGAGAGATGCAAACCTTGTTAGAGAAAAGGAGTACCTTAAGAGAGGAAAACCAACTTTGTTTTATATTGTTGTCTACTGAGAGAGGGAGAGAGAGAGAGCGAGAAAGAGAGAGAGAGAGAGAGAGAGAGGGGGAGAGAGAGAGAGAGAGAGAGAGAGAGAGAGAGAGAGAGAGAGAGAGAGAGAGAGAGAGAGAGAGAGGGTGAGAGCTAACAAAGTGTTCTGCCTTCATTTTAAGGTGAACAGAAACTCGTTTCATAGAGTATAATGCGCAACATAAAACCGTAACACCTTATCACAAACTGAAAGAGGTAAATGGTATGAATAGGGAAATAATGCATTGTTCTATGACAAAATATACCAAATTAGATATGAGAAAAGTCCGGAGGTAATTGAAGAAGAAGCAATGTATACAAATTCTTAATAAGGAATTAATATTTCAGTTCTGAAACATTCAAAACAGCTAGATTTAAAAACCAAACTGTAAAATTATATTATTAGAAAATTAAATTGATTAGAATTACCAGTGAAGTCATTCTTTTCCCTTTTCAAATATATATTCTTTTATTCTTTTTTTTTCTTTTACTTCTTTCAGTCGTTTGAATGCGGCCATGCTGGAGAACCGCCTTTAGTCGAACAGATCGACCGCAGAACATATTCTTTGTAAGCCTAGTACTTATTCTATCGCGTTCTTTTGCCGAACTGCTAATTTACGAGGACGTAAACACACCAGCATCGTATATATATATATATATATACGATAGGCTTCTTTCAGTTTCCGTCTACCAAATTCACTCACAAGACTTTGGTCGGTCCGAGACTATAGTAAAAGACATTTGCCCAAGATGCCACGCAGTGGGACTGAACCCGGTACCATGTGATTTAGAAGCAAGCTACTTAACACACAGTCATAATCTTTTCTCTTTCATCTGTTTCAGTCAT
>NC_068996.1:46025089-46025662 GCF_001194135.2 Octopus bimaculoides | reverse complement strand
TATTAGGTCTTAGTAGACACATTACATGTGATCTTCTTCTAGCACATTAACTGTCCACTTAGTGGTCGTGTTATACACACACACACACACACACACACACACACACACACACACACACACACACACACACACACACACACATATATATACGACAGGCTTCTTTCAGTTTCCGTCAACGAAATCTATTCACAAGGATTTGGTCAGTCCGAAGCTATAGTAGAAGATACTTGTTGAAGGTGCCATGTAGTAGGACTGAACCCGGAACAATGTGGTTAGGAAACAAGTTTCTTACCACACAGCCACATATGTATATATGTGTGTGTGTATGTGTGCGTGCGTGCGTGTGTGTGTTTGTATGTGTGTAAATGAGTGTGTTGTTATTGGCATAATGACTCTCCCTAGACCACGGGTTATATTTTATATACATTTTCAATAAAAAAAAACAAAGAAAATTTTGTCACCATCAGAAAACGAGTAGGACTTCGAACACAAAAAACATGACTGATGATGCGCTAAATTCTAATATAATTTCATTATGCAAGTTCCAACTTATTTAGTAAAATTTATATATAT
>NC_068996.1:46021995-46024988 GCF_001194135.2 Octopus bimaculoides | reverse complement strand
ATATATATATATATATAAAAGATTAACATATGAAGCGCAAGAGAGAGAGCAGGTATCTAAGATATGTTTCATACCAGATAGGATATTATATGAAACTATGGATAAGAGCACTCAGAAAGCGCAACGTCCACCAAGACAACACCAACAATTAGCCGGAGATGTTCTTTAAAATGAGAATATCTGAAATAAACTCGACTGCTCTCACAAACGAGAATACTAAAAATGAAGCCAACCGTTGTCAAGAATTAAGTAAAAATACCGGAAAAATAATCCAGAATCCTTGTCCGGTACCGAATCCATCCCAAAGCTAATCAGTTTGTGCCAGTCACGAGGCCAAACATTCTTGAAAGTTTCATTCGAAACCATCCTGCGCTTCTTGAGATATCTTGTCCACGGACAAACAAATAAACAAACACGACTGGAAATGATACTACTGATTTAACTTAGAGTCTCTTTGTTTAAAATAATGATGGGAAGCAGGTTTGGAAGTTACGGAAATGGGTTGTTTGTGGGATACTATTCGGCGACAGCCACGGTGTTACAAAAGATTGAGAACGAAATATCTGATGCAGTGCCTCTCAATCTTTTTTTTTTTAACCTATGAACCCTTTTTGATTACTATTTTATTCTGGTGGACTCTCATCACCACTCAAAGTTTAAAAAATAATTTTATAGAGGCTTCTTTCAAAATTCTTATTTTGTTTTTCACACGTAGACTTGTGTAGTTTGAACTATGTAGAAAGAAACCTGGCTGTTTCTTACAATACATATCAATACATACATCAAATGCAAAGGCTCTCAACCATTTATTATCTGTGGACCCCTTTCATTACTATTTTAGTCTTGTGGAACCTCATCACCACTAACAGTTTAAAAACTAGTTTTGTACAAACTTCTTCCACAATTCCTATTTTGTTTTTCACATATTCACTTGTGTAGTTTGAACTATGTAAAACGTTGGAGAAACAAACTGAGCTCTATCTTGCAATAAATACATCTCAAGCCAAAGTTGTTCATGGACCATTAAAAATTTTATATGGACCCCCCACTTCCCCCCAGAATTTTACATGGACTGCCTGGGGGTTATATGGACCACAACTGAAAACCACTGGTCTAATGCAATGAAAATAACCAAGCTCATCTACCCGAGTCTGTGTTCAGATACGATAAACGGGGTGTCTAATGTTAAGAGTGCAAACCTTGTCATTTGTAAGGTATATATATATATATATATATATATATATATATATAAAAAAATTTCCTTTAAGCGTCATCTAATATAATTCTTACCTCTTAAACCTCGGTCAACGTTGTGTTAAGAGACATTTTGATCAAAGATGTTTCAGCGGTGAACATCCTTGACGTTTTAGTTGTATCTGGGTTTAACAACATTTAATTCCTTATATATAAAATGGCAAAGCATGATTTATCGAAGATGTGGCTACCATATGTATAAGGTCAAAGGAACCATATCCTTCGTTTGCTTCTGAAAAATGTAAAATATATCTTGCGTAATACGTTTCTGTAAACTATTATTTTCATGCTTACTCATTTTTCTTTTTTTTTTTTTTTAATCAATAAAAGTTCACCTATTTTTCTGAATTTCAAAATAATACTAGTTACCTACAATTAAACACATTTAGATCACACCTTAGTTATAAATGATGCACCACACCCAAAGCGTGATTTTAGGAAGTTTTTATTATTATTTTTATTGTTGCTGTCGTCATCGCCGTCGTCGTTGCTGTTGTTATTTTTATTACTAAGTTATCCCGATGTGAACATGTTGAACTGGAATAATTTCTCCTTGAGAGCAATCTACACCCAACAGCTTTTGGTCTCAAAAACTCTTCTTATGATCCTTACTTTTCCAAACAATGAAACTTTCTGCAGAAACTCCGTGTAACATATCTTATCAGGATTTAAGACTGGTTGTTACCATTCCTAATCTGTCAACAATGACCAGAGTTAAACTTGTTTCATTTAAGTTCCATATATTTTCAGTTTGCAATAGCTGATCACTTTCTCTTCCATTTTGCTTTTTGTATTCTTGTTCTCTCGGGTTTGCTATATCAATAATGTCACATTTTCTATCTATCTAGTACACGATCAAAACAGCCGGCCTTCTGTTTTCTATTAATGTTTCTGTTTCTGGTCTTCGATCGTGGTCAGCATGCAGAAGCATGATATGATTACTAAGGTGGTAATCATATCATTAGTGGAGTTTATTACAACGATTGGTAATTTGGAGGCATTTGACTTCTCTTTCAAATAGGTCGTGGTAACAAGTAGGGGATCTCCGTTGCTCGGCCACACAAAACTAGTAGAGAAGGGAACTGTGAGTACACAAGCCATCCTCGGACAGTGAGGTTGATGTTATTAATGTTCTTGTTGGGCCTTTGTAAGTCAACATCTGCGGGAAAAAAATAAATGGATACGGAATCCCAAAGGGCTGATGTTCCGGGTAGTAAAGAATCAAGTTGCGTGCTGCACATGATCGATAGTGCATTGTAGTGCAATGATGTTCTCTGTGTATACGAAGCGATAGAGTTTTCAAGTTCTAGAATGCAATAAGATTTGCGTATCCTCATTGCGGACACATCCGAGGCCTCGGTTTGAATTATGAATGACGATGCATGTTTAGGGAATGTTTTATCTTGTTTCAGTCATTAGACTGCGGTCATGCTGGGACATCACCTCAAAGAGATTTTACTCGAATGAATCGATCACATTATTTATTTAAGCCTAGTACTTCTATCGGTCTCTTTTTACCGAATCGCTAGACTACGGAGACGTAAATACATCAGTATCGGTTGTCAAGTGGTATTGGGGTACAACACAGACACAAAGACCCACACACATATATGTATGTATGTATGTATATGTATGTATGTATGTATGTATGTATGTATGTATGTATATATATATATATATATATGCATACAACACACATAAGCGCACACATACACACACACACACACACACACACACAC
>NC_068996.1:46020134-46021504 GCF_001194135.2 Octopus bimaculoides | reverse complement strand
AGGATTACGGTTTCGATTCCCAGACCGGGCGTTGTGAGTGTTTATTGAGCGAAAACACCTAAAGCTCCACGAGACTCCGGCAGGGGGTGGTGGCGAACCCTGCTGTACTCTTTCACCACAACTTTCTCTCACTCTTACTTCCTGTTTCTGTTGTGCCTGTAATTCAAAGGGTCAGCCTTGTCACACTGTGTCACGCTGAATATCCCCGAGAATTACGTTAAGGGTACACGTGTCTGTGGAGTGCTCAGCCACTTGCACGTTAATTTCACGAGCAGGCTGTTCCGTTGATCGGATCAACTGGAACCCTCGACGTCGTAAGCGACAGAATGCTGACAACAATCACGCCTCCCCGAGGCGTACGAACTTATTCCAAATTTGCTCACATAATTTATTATCGTCAAACAATTATTTCATTTGACGTGACTGCCATGGCTGTCTCGAGTAGTGAGACAATCATCACCTACGAAACATATTCTCGACTGATTTATACTGAGAGATACGTAGTGTAGAAGTAAGCAATAGTGTTTCTATATAACTCGATGTGTACGGAATATCCAGGTAAACTAGAACAGAAAATACATAAAGAAAGAAAGAACGAAAAAAAAAAATTAATCATAAATTGTTGTGTTAAATGTGTTTGGAGTGATTGTGAGGTGGGGGTATTGTGGGAGTGGGGCATGTGAGGAGAATGCTAGGGTAAATTAAATTCGAAATATAACTAATTAACTAACTTCAGGTGTCTTATATATAACGATATACATGAAAAAGTTTGTGGAGATAAGACAAGATCAAAGAGAAATTTGACAGTAACGAAGAAACATGGACAATGAGACGAAAGAAAAATAAATGAATAAATATATGCGTCTATATGTGTATGGGTATGAGTATGTGTGCGCTTTGTATGCGTGTATACGTATGCATATATGTCGGTATATATGTATGTACATACATAATATACACATACATATGTGTATACTTTCATTTCTTCGTTTACTTGTTTCAGTCATTTGCGGCCTTTAGTCGAATAAATCGACCCCAGGACTTATTCTTTGTAAGCCTAGTACTTATTCTATCGGTCTCTTTTTTCGAAGCGCTAATGTTACTGAGACGTAAACATATCAACATCGGTTGTCAAGTGATGGTGGGAGGAGAAGCACAGACTCACACACACAAATATATATATATACATAGGAGCATTCCGTCGGTTACGACGACGAGGGTCCCAGCTGATACGATCAACGGAGCAGACTGCTCGTGAAATTAAAGTGCAAATGGCTGAGTACTCCACAGACACATGTACCCTTAACGTAGTTCTCAAGGAGATTCAGCGTGAAACAGAGTGTGACAAGGATGGCCCTTTGGAATACAGG
>NC_068996.1:46018192-46019759 GCF_001194135.2 Octopus bimaculoides | reverse complement strand
ATATAAGACGGTCTTCTTTCACTCACTAGGCTTTGGTCGGCTTGAAGCTATAACAGAAGACACTTGCCCAAGGTGCCACGGGGTGGAACTGAACCGGGAACCATGTGGTTGGGAAGGAAGCTACTTACCACACAGCCACACTGCGCCTATATATATATATATATATATATATATATATATACATATATACATATATACATAATACATTTATCTACGTATTTATGTCTTCTGTCTGTCTGTTTGTCTATCTGGCGATATGTATGCGTGCGAGTGTATTGGTGTTGGTAATGATGGTAGTTTTGTGAGTGTGCGCGTGCATGAGTGAGTGTATGTGTGTGTGTGTGTGTGTCTGTCTGTCTGTAAGGAATGTTAATTAGTGAGACATGAAATAAAGACGGTAATACCTTAAAATTATCTTTCTATCTATTTATCAATCTGTCAGTCAACCTGTTCGTTAATTGTATGCATCTGAGTGCGCACGAATGTATGTAAATATATATTCATGTATCAGTGGTGACTCCATCACTCGGGCTGTTCGGGCTTAACCCGAGTATAAATCTAATAAAGTGGACGTGTATTACAAGCTGATTTAATTTCTCCCAACACTGACTTCAAGTATGTAGTTTCAGCCAATAACTCAGGCTCCTCTTATTCAGCCTGATTGCAGTTCATTTATTATCATTTAGCGTCTGACGGTCGCTTTAGAGTGTCAAAAAATATCATTCGTAGAAGACGTTATCTAGACATCGTTCACACGCGCCTGATTCGTGCTCAGAAGTTAGAGACCGAATTCTTATCTATAATCGTAAAAATTAAAAGTAATTTAAATTCAATGTTTTCTTGAGACAATAAATTTCTATAGAGATTAGGATTTAAATTCCAATCTCTGAAAAGTTTCCTTTCTACAATATTCTTAAATGAATGAAAAATTATTCAGCAACTCGGGCTAATACGAACGAGCCTGGTAGGTGTAAAAGACTAACTGGCATCTCTTGTCAAGAGTACAGGCGACAGTCAGGTCGCTGATGTTTGTTGTGCACTCTGCTGTCGTTATTTGATTAGTTATTCTGTGCGTCTGTGTGCAAAGGTCAGTTGTGGTTTGCAGGGTTGATTTATATTTACCCTTAACTTATAAATGGAGAGACATAGTGCTAGATATAAAGAAAATAAGCCATTTCGGGCTAGAAATATTGCGGAAAAACTTGAAATTCTTCGAGCAGGCATGTGTCTAATGCGAAATCTGTGATGAGTCTAAGTGATGAAATCTGTGATGAGACGGAGTGACGCTGATGACCTGGAGTCGCCTCTGTCATGTATATATGCATACATATCTGTGCATGTATGTATGTATGTATGTATGTATGTATGTATGTATGTATGAATGTATCTATGCACGTGTGTATGTTTGTTTGTATGTATGTATGTATGTATGTATGTGTGTATGTAAAACAGTCTCCAGTTCTTGTAGTGATGATGGTGGAGGATATCGACTCCTTACTTGTTTTTTTCTAAAATGTACCATAAATGTTCAATGATATTGAGATCTGGGGACTGTGGTGGCCAGATA
>NC_068996.1:46017330-46018182 GCF_001194135.2 Octopus bimaculoides | reverse complement strand
ACCATAAATGTTCAATGATATTGAGATCTGGGGACTGTGGTGGCCAGATAAGATGCTCAACTTCACTAGAATGTTCCTTGTGCCATTCAGTAAAAACTTTAGCTGTGTGAATTGGTGCATTACTATCCTGAAAGATTGCGTTTCCCTCTGGAAAAAGTTCTGCAACCATAGGATGAATTTGATCAGATAAAATGCTTAAATAGTTTTCACTATTAATTCTGCCATGAATCTGCCGGCGGATTTCCAAGATATAGCCCCCGCCCCAGATCATCACACATCCCCCTCCATGTTTAACAGTTGGAAGATGGCAGTCTGGGTCAAATGCTTCTTTTGGCTGTCTCCACACGTATACACGGCTGGTGGTCGGAAATAAGGCAAAGGATGACTCGTCCGACAAAATAATATTCTTCCACTGCTCTAGGGACCAATTCTATAGGTTTTTACTCCGCTCTAAACGCTTTGCAACGTTCGTTTTTGAAAGTAGTGATTTTCTGATTGCAGCCCTCCCGTGAAATCCGGCTTTATGCAGCTACCAGCGAACAGTTTTTGTGGAAACTGGGTTCTCGAAGTGGTCATTAAGCTCTGCAGTAATTTTGGGAGCTGTACTTTTGTGATCCTTTCTAACAATTCGCATAAGAGTCCGACGGTCCCTATCTGAAAGTTTTGGTTTTTTTTTCTGTGTTTGTTTCAACGAGGAGATTTTTCCCTCTTTCTCAAAGGCTGTCATTACTTTCGAGACAGTACTTCTTGATACACCTAACATTTCGGCAGTTTTCGTTACGCTAGCGCCTGCCATACGAGCACCAGCACTTTGACCTGTTTGAAAGTCCGATAGATCTGTCATTTCTGATG
>NC_068996.1:46014152-46015934 GCF_001194135.2 Octopus bimaculoides | reverse complement strand
TATATATATATATATATATATATGTATATATATGTTGTGTGTGTGTTGTGTTCTTGTGTGTGCGCGCGTGCGCGTGTATGTAGCTTCTTAAGGCACATACTTTAAACGTTTCCACCCAACACAGTTATTTCTGTCTGACGTAAAGCATATTTTGGTTTCTTTACTCTGTCCATTAAGTCGGACTCTTTCATCTATGAAGACAGTAAGCGTATATTTCTTTGTTCATGTTTATTTATACAATTTTCTTTTTACGATTGGTTTCTTGTGTCCAAGCGGAGCGAGTAAAGGATGGGAATTCTTATGCCTTTGATTGAAATTCCTAGTTAGACGTGTAATTTACGTAGTTAACAGCGACGTAATTATCATGACGGGGATGGATGCGTTAGATCACAGAAATTTTGTATCGATGTTGAGGATAAACAACAATAACAACGACGAGAACAACATATATATGTGTGCGTATGTCTTTGTAATTTTGTCACCACCGCCATTGCTTGACAACAATCTTGGTTTGTTTAAGTTACTGTACGTTAGTGGTTCGGCCAAAGAGACCGGTGGAATAAGTACGAGACCTTTAAAAGAAGTATGTACTGAGGTCGATTTGTTCGACTACATTCTTCAAGATAGTGCTCCAGCATGGCCGCAGTCCAATGCCTGAAACAAGCAAAATATAAAGAGAAAGCATGAGACAACGATAAAGAAAGAGCGAGAGGAGTGAGAGAGAGCGGGGGAGAGATGTACGAAGAAACTAAATTGTTTAAATTAATAGCGACGGCTTTGTGTTACAAAATTTTAGTAAAAGGTTTTATTGGGGTTTACCCCGAATTAACCTAAATGGACTCTCCCGCTTTTGGGGATCCTATTTATTTATTATTTATTTATTCAATTTCTATTTGTATATCCTTTGTTATATCCTTTAATGTTGTAGCGTCTCCCTTTGATCGATATAACGACCCCCACCCGTTTCCGTGTGTTGCAAACTCGTCGCTTGATATTGTCTCCCATGTCTTGGGCCCTTGTGACCAATAAAAGAAATTATTATTAAATGACTCGTGAAGGCGGAGATCTAAAAGGTTCGTTATAGAGCTCAAATTCCACTGAGGTCGTCCAATCGGGTTCGATAAAATATGTACCAGTTAAACACTGTAGTCAACTAACCCCTCCTTTCATATTTTGCTGGCCTTGTATCAAAGCTTGAAACCATTACTATATGAAGATGATGTTTGCGAGCTGGCCGAATCGTTAACCCGTTGTACAGAATGCATGGAAGAATTTCTTCCGGCTCTTTACGTTCTGAGATCGAATACCGCGGAGGTTAACTTTGCGTTTCATCCTTTTGTAGTCGATAAAATAAGGTACTAGTCATGTAAAGGAGTTGACGTAATCGGCTAAAACCTCCCCATTGAAATTGCTGGCTTTACTCTTTACTCTTTTACTTGTTTCAGTCATTTGACTGGGGCCATGCTGGAGCACCACCTTTAGTCGAGCAAATAGACCCCAGGACTTATTCTTTGTAAGCCTAGTACTTATTCTATCGGTCTGTTTTGCCGAACCGCTAAGGTTACGGGAACGTAAACACACCACCATCGGTTGTCAAGCGATGTTGGGGGACAAACACAGACACAGACAGACAGACAGGCACACACACACACACACACACACACACACACATATATATATACATATATACGACGGGCGTCTTTCAGTTTCCGTCTACCAAATCTTCTCACAAGGCTTTGGTCGGCCCGAGGCTATAGTAGAATACACTTGCCCAAGGTGCCA
>NC_068996.1:46012283-46013464 GCF_001194135.2 Octopus bimaculoides | reverse complement strand
TATATATATATATATATATATATATATATATATATATATGCACACACATACATATTGTTATTTATATTCGAGACACTTTCTCGCAGTTTTATATGACAAATTCAAACTTGGGCTATAGTAGAAGACACTTGCCCAAGATGCCACGCAGTGGGACTGAACATGAAACGACGCAGCTGCAAAGCGAGCTTTTTAACAACTCAGCCAATGCCTGTGTCCTTCTTTTCACCAAGCGTGGTATTTGACATCCGAAATTACTATTTGTAAATTTAAATGCGTGAAAGCGAAATAATTGAACAGTATATAAAAGAAATGATATGGCATCGGAGCCGGCGGTATATGGGCTGCGACCATCTCTTTACGCTGTAGATTATAATCTTGACTAGATTCCCTTTGCTATTCAAATTTCGGAGGTCGATGAAAATACGAATAAATGCCCATTTATTCTTATTTTTAGTTTTATATATGCTTATATATTTCTATATGTATAAATATTTAAATGTATTTATATCTATATATGCATTCAAATATATATAAATTTATCTATAACTCTATCCATTTCTTATTTTTATTTATGAATCTATACGCCATTATTACTTAAATTTTTATAAGCATATTTACCTCAATATTAATATGATACTTGAATACACGGTTAATTACTATATATTGTTTATCTCCATACTTTTTAATGATTACACAGAGTATATTATATATTATTTAACATATTTATTTTTTCTAAATATACTTCTTTTCCCCACCTTTAGAAGGTCTATACCAAATTTATGTATAAAACATTACTCAGTTTGGTGAAATGCTCCGTACACTTTACACATAAAAACACAAAAATGTAATGGTATATCTTTTTTTCTACCTACAACGAGATTCTACTTTATAATGATTCAATTATCTTAATCAATATCTTTAAAATCTGAATCGAAACAGTTGTCAGGGACTATATCTATTATTACAATTAATAAATATAATCAATTAATTTATTTATCTCTATTTTCTTATTTTTCTTAATTAAACATAAACCTCGGTTTATTTACTTTACCAATTTGTAAGTATTAAAATTAACATTCAGAATAAATAGTAGGTAAGAAATCAGTAAAATCATTGGGTATTACTATCCCTTAATGAGGTTTATTTAACCTCTAATTGAACTTATATATATATATATATAT
>NC_068996.1:46006007-46007077 GCF_001194135.2 Octopus bimaculoides | reverse complement strand
TAAAATGACAGATCTATCGGACTTTCAAAGAGGTCAAATTGTTGGTGTTCGTATGGTAGGCGCTAGTATAACAAAAACAGCCGAAATGTTTGGTGTATCAAGAAGTACTGTCTTTGAGAAAGCGGGAAAACTTCCTCGTCGAAACAAAACTCCAGAAGAAAACCAAAACTTTCAAACAGGGACCGTTGGTCTCATACGCGAATTGTTAGAAAGGATCACAAAAGTACAGCTCCCAAAATTACTGCAGAGCTTAATGACCACTTCGAGAACCCAGTTTCCACAAAAACTGTTCGCTGGTAGCTGCATAAAGCCGGATTTCACGGGAGGGCTGCAATCAGAAAACCACTACTTTCAAAAACGAACGTTGCAAAGCGTTTAGAGTGGAGTAAAAACCTACAGCAGTGGAAGAATGTTATTTTCTTGGACAAGCCATCCTTTACCTTATTTCTAACCATAGGCTGAGTATACGTGTGGAGACAGCCAAAAGAAGCATTTGACCCAGAAAGCCATCTTCCATCTGTTAAACATGGAGAGGGTGTGTGATCGGGGGTGGGGAGGGCTGTATCTTGGAAATCCGCCGGCCCAATGGTTTCCTTTCATGACAGAATTAATAGTGAAGACTATTTAGCCATTTTATCTGATCAAATTTATCCTATGGTTGCGGAACTGTTTCCGGAGGGAAACGCAATCTTTCACACAGCTAAAGTTGTTACTGAATGGCATGAAGAACATGCTAGTGAAGTTGAACATCTTATCTGGCTACCACAGTCCCCAGATCTCAATATTAGCGAACATTTATTGTGCATTTTAGAAAAACAAGTAAGGAGTCGATATCCTCCACCATCATCACTGCAAGAACTGGAGACTGTTTTAGGTGAGTAATGGACAAAAATTCCTTTGGAAACAATTCAAACTTTGTACGAGTCCATACCTCGTAGAATTCAAGCTGTAATTACTGCCAAAAGCAGTCCTACACCATATTAAAATAAATTTGTTTGAAATTTTAAGGTGTTTCCTTTATTTTATCCAACTCCTGTAGACATAAGGTATATATGTATATATATATATAT
>NC_068996.1:46000218-46005835 GCF_001194135.2 Octopus bimaculoides | reverse complement strand
TGTGTGTGTGTGTGTGTTCCAAAATGTTGCTTTTACATCTTATACAAAGATGCAATTGCTTGAATAGTTGTGGTTTGAAGGAAATTTGGCTGCTATATCTAGCAGGCCGAACAACTTCTAGAGGCTCGCTCACGCATGTATTGTTGTTATCTCCTCACGCCATCGTTGTATTTGTTCGTATTGCTGTTAAATTATCAAATTGGCCCTGATCGAGCATATCTATAAGAAAAAGCTTTCCAAAGGTGACAATTATGACAATATCCTCCGAATTACATCGCCCAGTGTCTTCAAGAAAAATAAGAGATAAATTGAGGGAGACGTTGGCAGCTGTTTCATGAGGTTCCTCGCTTCAGGCATACCTCAACTTGCGTCGTTTCGAGTTACGTCTTTTTCGACTCCAGGTCATTAAAAAATAAAAACATTGCATTTGTGTCAACGAGGCCCGGGTGAATACACAAATTGGACTGGGGTGTACAACCTGTTACTCTACCCCAATGTTTTGTTACCTAATTTTCTTTTTATTGTCTTTTCTTTTTTTTTGTTTCTGTCGATTCACCTATATCTCACCTAACATAATTAAAAGCATAAAAAAGTTTTTAAAAGCCAATACTGAAGCGGAAAAAATCAAATCAAAATACTTGTGAAAATACGTACGAATCATTTATTTAAACAGATATAAGCTAATAAAGATTTTAAATGATTTTTCATATTACGTCATTTTTCGGTCGGGTCACATGACACATGAACCTATTACCGACGTAAATTGAGGTATGCCCGTATTTGTTAGTGGTTGGTGACTGACTAATGTTTGTTTAGATCTATGCGTCAGTGTTTGATCACCGAAATAAAGCTGCGTTTAAATTAGGCCGGCATATCAAATATTTAAGTTATATAAGTTACCTTACACGTGCTTACAACAAACAAACAGAATACCAAATTATTGGTTGAGCTGTGATTATATACGTTTATGTATGTGAATGGTTGAGTGTGAAGGTATGATATGTGTTCGTATGTATGTTCGAGTGTACGTCCATTGAAACAGGTATGTATGTTTCCAGGCATGTGTATGATTATACATGTATACACTCATACATAAACGTACATATATATGTATATGCACATGTATCTAATTAGTAATTATATATGATTACGAATTATAAACATGATATATATAATTATTTAATATATAATTATGTGTGTGTTGTGCGTGCAAATATACGTATATATGTTTGAACATACACAAACACACACACACACACACTCACACACACACACACACACACACACACACACACATACATATACACACACACACACATATATATATATATATATATATATATATATATATATATACACGCACCTGTACATTTATACATACATATGTCTGTATTATGTAACGTGTTTGTGAGGTCACATGCATTGCAAAACTACTGAGCTAAAAATGTAACAGAGCTCAATGTTTAGGTAGGCCGAGCATTTGCTGTATTGAGTTTATATTCTTAGCGTTCAATATTTTGCTTTTTAAAGTTTTATATCCTTAGGGTGTTCATTAAAGGAGAATGCATCTGTCTGAACAGCTGTTTTCTCACAATTGAATGTTTTCTTTATATTATAATTTTCTTTTTCATATTTCATAGTTCGTGCGTTCGGTTTGTGGGATTTCTTCATTTATACACAAAAACTCATAAGCACATACCCACATGCACAAGCTAGTGCAAAATCTCATAGGCGAATGCACACTTTGCAGGCTTACCTCGATAAAGTTTGGCTATATAGATGTACGTGTATTTGTCGGCCAGGGCAAATCCAATTTTATATTTTGTTTCAAAAATTTTCGGGAAACACTAGCAGTTGCTCATGTATGGAAGGTTCTCCTCCGTGCCATCGAAGTTGATTCTCGGGAAAGATCGCCAAATTGGATCGATACGGCTAGGCACTCCTGTCATTGCAGGTCGTCAGAACGCAAAGTGATCGGAACAGATACAACAAAGCGTTATTACTCGATCCTTTAACAGTCCAGTCAATCAGTTCAGTAAATTCAGCGCCTTACGAACCCAAAAGGATGAGAGGTAAAGTAAAATTCAGCGGGGGATTTCAATTCTGAGGATTGGTACAGACACCAGGAGACATTTTACCCAACGGCATCCGTCCATACACACAATCTATACGTAGACATATAACGACACACATGGCTAATTATTACGTAATAGGATTATACACTTGCACACTCGCATATACATACGCTCGCAAACACAGAGATGTTCGCAGGTATGCGTGTATCCTTTTACTCTTATCAATTATAGACCGGTTGCGAGTGAAATTATATGCCTCAATTTATTACAGGTTAGTTAAAAACAAATAAGGAAATGAAAACCCTCACTTTTGTTTTTACTTGAGTTTCTTCGTCCGAACCCTGTTAATACTATTACTATTGCGATTTAAAACGAGATCAAAATTTTAACATCCTGACTCACGTGAGACTTTGTGCTTCAGCAAGTCATCTTTGTTTATCTTTGTTTATCCTGGCTTACAGTTGAAAATAAATCAGATGACTGAATGGTTACCAGAAGATAAATCCATAACCATTAAAGCATAGTTACTGCGCCGAATAAAATGCTTAACGGCATTTCTTTCAACCTTAGGTTCAGAGTCCAAATGCCACCGAGGTCGACTTTGCCTTTCATCCTTTCGGGGTCGGTAAAATTAAGTACCAGTGGTATACTGTAGTTGATGGGATCGACATGCCTACTCCCCAATAATCGCAGGACTTGTGCCTATAGTAAAAAGGATTATTGTTTTTATTATTAGCCTGCGCGCGTAAGCGAAAGTAGGGTATTGTAATCACAAGTCTTCGTCGGTTTGTCTGTGTGTTTGCAAAATTACTGGAAAACGGTTGAACGGATTTTCACTAAATTTTGCAGAGATACTCATTGGGTGAGTGGCTCGAAATGATGAATATTTGGTTTAATTATCTTCGAGCATAGATATGCGACTGTGAGTGTGTGTGTGTATGTGTGTGTGTGTGTGTGTGTTCACTGATGGATTCGAGAGTTTCGTTTATTTACGTGTTGATTTCTTAATTTCACCGGAGTATAAACACCTGTAATGGTGATACTAATTAACAAAAAATAGTAATACTTCAGTTCAAATAAAAAGCATGGTTAAACAACGTATTGTAAGCCAATTTATTTGCGCGCAGGGTATGCCATTTTTGCTCATCATCATCATCATCATTATTATTGTTAAGGTGGCGACCTGGCAGAATCGTTAGCACGTTGGACGAAATGCTTAGCGATATTTCGCCCGTCGCTACGTTTTCAAATTCCACCGAGGTCTACTTTGCCTTTCATCCCTTTGGGGTCGATAAATTAAGTACCAGTGAGACACTGGCGTCAATGTTATCGTCTAGGCCACCTCCCCACAAATTTGAGACCTTGTGCCTCCGGTAGAAAGGATTATTATTATTACCACTTCACCCCTACAACCACACCACCACTACCACCATTACCACCACCACCACCAACAACAACAACACCACCACAATAGCTATTACTACTACTACTACTACTACTACTACTACTACTACTACTACTACTACTACTACTACTACTACTACTACTACTAAAAATTATGATAAAATCAATAATAATGATAATGATGACGGTGACGATTTCTTTTATTCGCCAGGGGGCCATGGACGAAGGGGACACCACAGAGACAACTCAGCAAGAAGAAAAGTAAGAAATGAAAAAAAAAAGACAGTGAAACGCGATTAAAGTATACAGTTTACCAAGTGATCTTGAGGTTAGTGACATGTCTTCCAAAATCTCAGGAATCTTTCTTAGAATTCTAGCAGAATACAGGATTGCACTTTTCTGCAGGTCGTCAATGCAAACCTTAAATCGAATATCTGTCAATCTCTTTAATAGTATTTTGGGTGTGGTACTAAGTGCACCAATTATTACAGGAATAAAGAATAAAAAGATTTGAATGGTACAACAATGCACTATAATACAAAAAATGGACTATATACCTGTTGTAACTTAGTCATCCATAGTCCGATGATATTTCGGAATAAGATTCCTTCTTCAGATATTCTTAGATGGAGTCAAATACAGCAACTCCATCTAAGAATATCTGAAGAAGGAATTGTAGTCCGAAATATCATCGGATTATAGATAACTAAATTACAACAGGTATATAGTCCACTTTTGTATTATAGTGCATTGTTGTACCATTCAAAACTTTTTATTCTTTACAAACAATACACAATGCTTCAAGCGAACTACAATACTCTCCTATTACAGGAATAATTGTTATCTTAGTCTTCCATAATCTTCTTGACTTTCTAGCAAAGTCCTGATATTTTTCAATTTTTTTTTCAATATTTTTGATACCAAGTCTGCTATCAGATGGAATTGCAAAATCCATGCATGATCTTACACTGTTTATTTCGTCCCCTTTGATCATATCTGATTCCCTTGCTTCAATAGTATGGTAGTCCTTACGGGGTAATGTCACAAAATCCTGTAATTCTTATAAATCACAGCCTTTGAATAGTGCTCACAATACTTTTCTGTTATTTCTAAGACACACATTCGGCTAACAGTCCAATGCTCTCTTTTACCTATACAGTCCTACCTCTGTTTACACATTTTTTGTGCTAGTTCATTGCATTCTCTCAAGACATGGTTAATACTTTTATCATCCTTCCCACTATTCTGCGTTCGCTCTAAAACCGAGTTCTGTCAACATTTGCCTTCATCAGATCCGCCATAATGGCTTGTTCCTTGTAGATATTTTTATGTGCATTTGTTTCTCTTTATGTTTGTTTGGGATGCTTGGAAGAGATGATGTTTTTAGGCTGTTATTGCTTTAGTCGCGCTTAGGATGATGGGCATTAATTTCTTGGTGCTACTTGGAATGTGCTGCTTGGAGCCGGCACGTCCAGTTGGTCTTTCAGTTTAATATTTTTTCGTTCTTTTGTTTGAACAGTAAATAGTATATAGTGATGAGCAGTGAGTTACTAACCGTTATTTTTTTTTAGCTTATTGCTATTTAATGCGGATAAATTAGAGACACAGGTAGGACAGACTTATTGATCTAATACATTGTTTCTACATCATTGTTTTTTCTTTTTTCTTCCTGATGGCCAACGGCGATGCTTGACATTGGTTGCTCCACATTTTTGCGTGGTTTTCCTTTCTTGACTGTCATGTGTGTGTATTCTGAAAGTTGAGTCGGAGTAGTATGTAACTGTTAATAGTTTTCTCATCTGTATGTGTGGTAAATATTCATGTTGTCAAGTGTGATGGCGGGTGGTAGTTGGTGCTCGTTTGTATCTTTTATCTTTTACTTGTTTCACTCATTGGACTGTGGCCATGCTGGGGCATCACCTTGAAGGGTTTTAGTTGAACAAATCAATCCCAGTATATCTTTTATCTTTTACTTGTTTCAGTCATTGGACTGGCCATGCTGGGGCACCACCTTGAAGGGTTTTAGTTGAACAAATCAATCCCAGTATATCTTTTATCTTTTACTTGTTTCAGTCATTAGACTAAGGTCATGCTGGGGCACCACCTTGAAGGGTTTTAGTTGAACAAATCAATCCCAG
>NC_068996.1:45998212-45999226 GCF_001194135.2 Octopus bimaculoides | reverse complement strand
ACACACACACACACACACACACACACACACACACACACACACACATACACACATATATATATGATGGGCTTCTTTCAGTTTCCGTCTACCAAATCCACTCACAAGTGTTAGGTCGACCCGAAGCTTTAGTAAAAAACACTTGCTGAAACCCTGAACCAGATGGCTGGGAAGCAGACTTTTGAGCACACAGCCACACCTGCATCGAGAGATTAATTTGGAGCTAGTATTGAACTTGGTAGGAGTAGTTTTGCTGCAATGTCTACAAAATGACCGGAAAATGTGAGTGTGATGTCCTGTGCGAATAAAAGTGACTGTATGCTTTGTAGAGGTGTGGGAAGGTGATTTGTGATTTGTTTAAAAAGAGTGGGTGAAAGGAACAATCCTTGTGTACTTCATTCATTAAATTTCAGGCTATAAAAATATTTCCTTTTACACTACATAGGCTTGGCGCCTGAATTTTCAGTTTACCAGTCAGCGTTTTATGTATTTTCTTAAGTATTAAATATTGTTTTTATGATTTGTATGCAGTGGGCAATGGAGTCAGAAACTTCGTAGATGTCACTGGTAGTTAGTATGATGAATGTGGGAGGGTTTTTCTTTTCTTTCTGTTATTAGAGTCAAAATATATATTTTCTGTGTTTTGAGCTATTAGCAATGAACGCAGACGTGGCTGTGTGGTTAAGAATCTCGCTTTGCGATTGAACGGGTTCAGTTTCATTGCACGACACTTTGGGCTAACGTCTATAGATTACTGTAGTCTCAGGCCGACCAATGCCTTGTGAGTGAATTTCGTTGACAGAAACTTTGTGAGAGTTCGTCGTATATGGGTGTATACACGAGTGTGTCTTTGTGCTTGTGTTTGTCCTTCCCTCCATCGCTATCCAACAGGCGGTTCGACAAGAGATACCGGTAAAATAAATACCAGACTTAATAATAATAATAATAATAATAATAATAATAATAATAATAATAATAATAATAATAATAATAATAATAATAATAATAATAATAATA
>NC_068996.1:45996352-45997405 GCF_001194135.2 Octopus bimaculoides | reverse complement strand
TGCCAGCGAAACGTCGGTGCCAGTTAATCACTAAAGGAATTCTGTAATCTGTTGAATTTTGGAAACATGGGTGTTTCGTTCATCGTCCTCAAACAACCCTTATTCAAGGACCTTTTGAGTGGGATGGGCTACTCAACCTGAAGAAAATTCTAATTGGGCCCCCACTTGCAAGGTCATGTATTGTTTATCTTGATATGAAATCACCATGTCGCGCACATATGGTTGTGATGCATGTGCCTGGTGTACCTTTATCAGACGGGTAGTCATGATGGGTATACTGGGCTTCGTATATTTTACCCCGCAGTCACTTTGATGTCATGCACTGCTCTCTCACTCAATAATTAATTAAAAAAATAATAATAAATAAGTTCTGGTGTCAATTCGTTCAGCTAAATCAGGGGTTCTCAACCATTTAAAAAAGATCCATGGCCCCCTTTGTTTATTCTATTCTGGTGGATCCCCATAACCATTCTATGTTTAAAACTAGTTTTATAGAATCTTCTTTCAAAATCCCTATTTTGTTTTTCACACATTAACTTGTGTAGGTTCAAATATGTAAAATATTAGAGAAAGAAACCTAGCCATTTCTTGCAATACACACCAATACATACATCTAAAGCAACATCTTTTTATGGGCCCTTAAAATACTATTGTAGATCCCCAATTTACTATTTAGTTGCGTGAACCCCCTTTTATTACAAGTTTATTCTGGTGGACTCCCGTAGCCAATTCTATGTTTAAAAACTAGTTTTATAGAAACTTCTTTTAAAATTTAATTTTGCATTTCACACATTAACTTCAAGGATCCCTAATTTGCTATCATGTAGCGTGGATCCACCAAAAAATCTTTTATGAAGCTTCAGGGGTCATATGGACCCCGGTTCAGAACCACTGGAATTTAGTCCAATGACTGAAACAAGCAAAAGGATGCCTAGAATTAGCCTTTCTAGAAAATGTTATAGTATGTATAAAAAAACACGACGGGCCTGACCCTCTTTATGCTTCTTCAATTTAATTTCTTTCTCGGGCTTTGGTGGTGGTGGTGGTGGTGGT
>NC_068996.1:45991294-45996342 GCF_001194135.2 Octopus bimaculoides | reverse complement strand
GGTACTGGCGATGGTGGTGATAGTAGGAAGTCGTAGGGTAGTCATCGTAGTGGTGATGGTGGTGGTGGTGGTGGTGGTGGTGGTAGTGGTGGTGGTAGTGGTGGTGGTAGTAGTGATGGTGGTGGTGATGGTAGTGGTAGTGAGAGTTGTAATGGCGTGGCGGTAGTAATAGTAGTGGTGATGGTAGTGGTAGCAGTGGTTACTGTGGTGATAATAGTGGTGACAGCAGCAGCAGCAGCAGCAGCAGCAGTAGTCGTAGTAGTAGTAGTAGTAGTAGTAGTAGTAGTAGTAGTAGTAGTAGTAGTCGTGGTGGCAGTAGTAGTAGTGGTGGTAGTAGTAATGGTAATATTGATGTTAGTGTTGGTGACACCATAGTTCTACGCAATATGCATTTTGTTGCATTTTCAACTGTTATTTGGTTTCTGGCTCAAATTGACTGTGCATAAATCTATGATTAAAGTTGTTCAAGCCACGACCATCCTTTATATCATCTAGAGGTATGCAGGAACTGCACTTTTGCCGCGCTTAACATCCTAAGATAGTGATTCCTAAATCTGGTGGTACTGCCCCCTCTGGGAGAGGGGTGGGTGGAAAGATCCAAAGGGTAGTTCAAGAAAAGCGTAGAATGGCCAAAAGGGGGCCGTGACTATAAAGAAAAACAATAAAATGATAAAATAAAAAATAAAATGGGTTAATTAGGTTAAGTTTTATTTGTGAAATGTGAAGGCGCGTTGCTAAGTGGTTAGAGTGTTTAGCTCACGATCGTGAGGTCGTGAGTTCAATACCCGGCAACGCGTTGTGTCCTTGAGCAAGACACTTATTTCACGTTGCTTCAATCCACTGAGCTGGCAAAAATGAGTAGCACCTGTATTTCAAAGGTCCAGCTTTGAAACACAGGTGATGCCCTCCCTGAGAACTATGTTAAGAGTACACATGTCTGTGGAGTGCACAGCTACTTGAACGTTGATTTCACCACGAGTAGGCTGTTCCGTTGATTGGATCAATTGAAACCCTCGCCGTCGTAACTGACGGAGTACCAGTCATTTGTGAAATACAGTCGTTTTGAATTTGATGCAGAAAGTAGTAAATATTTATGGTGAGGTAGTGGAGCGGGGTACTGAGAATACGTCCCCAGTGCCAAGAAGGGCGGCAGCCTGATAAAGTTTAGGAACCACTGTTCTAAGACATCAATCACGTGGGGCTGTTTTTTAAGAGGAAATTCGGCTTTATTTCTAGTAGACTGAGGTACCACGAAGAGGTACCCTCCTTAACTTAGTGTTGATATATTTGTGTGAGCATGTGTGTTGATGGGGTTAAGAGTTGATTGATGAGGTGCTGTCTTTGTTGTTGTTGTGGCTGTTTATGTTGTGTTGTGGCTGTGTTGCTGTTGTTGTTGTTGCTGGCATACATGGTGGTGAAGATGGTGGAGGTGATGATTTTGTTTAATAATAGAGGTTAATGATGTTGGTTGTGTGAAAAGGTGTCGGTGAAGGTGGAATAGGATAAGAGGTGACGAAGATTTTAGCTCTTGTCAGCAGTGGTATTTAGAACGCGTATATTACAAAGACAGTAAAAAAAAAGAAAAAAGAAAGAAAAATAGGAAACCCCTTCCTCCAGACACTCACCCCCCACACACTCACTAACACTTACAAACAGACACGCCCTCACACAAATCACATTAAACTATACACGCACATACAGGTACATATACATACGTACGCATACACACGCATAAAAACGTATACACTTACATGTTCATACGCATACACTTACATATTTATACGTAATACATGGAAATACAGATGAATTCATTCATCATTACATACATTGCTACAAACATACATACATACATATACACCTACGCACATGCATACGTACACGCGTATAAACACCCAGCCGTCTACACATACTTACATATACATACAAATACATACTTTTATACACACAGACATATAAATAAACATTCATCCATCCAGACTTAGATATAAACATACCTATACATACATGCATACATACATACATACATACATACATACATACGTATATATATACATATATAATATACGCATACACATACACACGCACACACGCACATACACGTACTTACTAGTATGATGGTTGTCTTGTAGTTATTGAGTGTGGTAACCTTTTGAACCTTCTTCCCCGTTTACTTTCAAGATGTAGTGCCTTCCTGTCGTGAGTTGTCACGTTGACAAAGGCACATACCAATATAACAAGACATGGACTCCACCCTAGGCACTTCGTCAGAGGACGCAGCCGCGCGGGGTATCCGATAAAATCACGTCTGTTTCCACCTATAATACACCATCCATGTATCTCCCCATGAACAAGGGCACCATTGAAATGGCGTTTCATTGTCGAAGAAGCATATAATATAATCCAACTGCTGCAAAGAACACGTCCGCCATTTATTTGTGTTTTCGAAAAGCTTAAAAATTATGCTTATAAAAAGAAAAAAGTGAAGTACATCTATTCTTGTTTGTCACGGGCGTTTGATTAAAAAAGTGACCATGTTGAATGAATCAAGGATTAATGAATTACAGAACATACGGGGAAAATAGATTTTGCTCCGAGACCTCAAGTCGGCCCCAGTATTATGTGATTGGTCACTAGGGCAAACGTTTGTGGTCCAAGCACATCTGTGTTATCAGAGATCAGTTCGCAATAAGTGTAAACCAAGTTTACAATTGGCGTACCGCGTTATCTTGGTTCACTAATGAATAAATCCAGAAGTTTGTTGCGAGAAATGTCTATGAAACACGTCTGACACTCCTTAAATGTTTAAAACTGTTAAAGATGGAGAAAGAAAAGAAAAGTAAGCTGGACCAACAAACACAACGGGTTATAGCGAAGCGTATCCTACTGCCATGTAGTTTCTGTGTACACAGACACAGGTATGAGACGGTTTGGTAACGCATAGCTAGCATCGCTGATTCAACGCTGACCTATTTGACATAAGGCATTTTAATGTTCCCCTCGTTCTCTCCCTCCTCTATCTGTCTGTCTGTCTCTGTTTACAAATGCGACAAACATAACAAAATAGTTATGTATGATGTCACTCTATCTCTCCCTCCCCTTCCTTTTCCCTGCATGTGTATATTTTTGTGCGCCTGCGTGTGTGTTTACCTCTAGTGCCAAAAAGGTACAGTCTCCAAAACAAATTAAATATCCAGACGACTGTGCCGAAATGTCAACGTCTAAACAACTGCACCCTATCGTCTCATCCAGACAAAAATACACAATATATATGCATGTAGATATACACTCTACTAGGTGGCCAATGACCCGCCTGAATTCATTCACCGGTAGTTTTAATTTTTGTCCTGCAGGTTGTTAATTATAACTTTCCTCAGAATATATGTGAATATATAGTTTAATAAAGGAGCGATTAGAGAATCTAACACAAAATACATACATACATACGCACTCATACATACATAAACACATACATACATACATACATACATACATACACACATACAAAAATATCCTGTTGTTGATGTTGAAATTCCAATGAAGGAGCCTTGGATCTAGGTTAGAAGCCGGCTCTTTCTCTGTTGATAAGAAATCTTGAAACAAAACTGAATAAGGACATGCATACAAAAAAACATACATATATAAATACATACATACATACATACATACATAAATACATACATACACATATAAATACATGCATGCATGCATGCATACATACATACATACATACATGTAAACAAGCATACACACATTCATAAATGCTGACGTAAGTGTGTATTAAGGTATACGATTCGAAATTAAAATGGAACATTGATAGAAGTAAAAAATTAGAGAAAAAAAAGTAAAAGAAAGTGGTTTAAACCATTGATCATTATTTAGAAAACGAAGTGAATACATTGGAATGTCTCTTTTCATATCCTTGTTTATTTTTCTGTTTTGTGGCTTCGTTTCTTTTATTTATTATTTACTTGTTGTTGTTGTTGTTGTTGATATTGTTGCTGTTTAGGGGAGTTCCTCAGTTGTGGACAAATTCTCTACGTACTTGTTGACTGGAGACATACATCTCCGAATAGATAAAGATAAAGTAAATATATATTATAACAATGAATAATAAAAAGTAAATTAAATTGAGAAGAAAGACATAAAGGATAGAAAAAGAAAAAGGCAGAAAGGAAGGAAAGAAAAACAGAAAAGAGGGCAAGACAGGTAAGGAAGTCAAGAAGAAAAGAGATCTGTATATATATGTGCGTGTTTGTTTGTGTGTGTGTGTGTGTATGAATTATGCGATTGACGTAGATTAATGAAAGCAGATCATATGTGCTTAAACGAAGAACTAAAGTTATATATACAAATAAAAATACAACGATGAATAAACAGATAATTAGATGAAAAAATAGATTTGGTATTAAAAAAAAAACAACGAAGAAATAGATAGACTTAGAGAATAGCAGATAAATAAGCAGAGTGACTGGCAGACGGATAGATAAGGAAGATGTTTGTATTTACAGCATTAATAAATATGTAACTGTGCTGTGTATATGTCTGTATGTGTGAATATGCGTACATACACACACACTATTGTTGTTGTTGTTGTTGTTGTTGTTATTATTATTATTATTGAGTGAGAGAGCAGTGCATGCCATCGGAGTGATATTGGGGTAAAATATACGAAGCCCAGTATACTCATCATGACTACCCGTCTGGGATCTTTTTTAAAACGGGGCCACATTTTTCATTAATGTTTTACGTAGTGTTTTTGGTACCGAAAGACTTTCAAACTTCGTATACTTATCTATTTTGTGTTATAGAACAGAAAAATATTTTTGTATTCGAATTTATTTCATGTAAAAAATTGTCTTATTTCGATAATTTCAACCAATCACTGACGTCCACTCAGCCGATATACATTAAGTGCCGACTACATAAACAAACGATTCTTCGTTTTATTTGCTTTTTTCATTTTAAATTTGCTTTAACCCTAACCCTAACCCTAACCCTAACCCTAACCTTAGGGTTAGGGTTAGGGTTAGAGTTAGGGTTAGGGTTAG
>NC_068996.1:45989264-45990879 GCF_001194135.2 Octopus bimaculoides | reverse complement strand
ATACATATATACAAATACATATATACAAATATATATATATACATATATATATATATATATATATATATGCATGCATATATACCTACACTTCTCTCTCTCTATACACACACACACACACACACACACACACACACATATATATCTATAAATTACACATATATCTATATCTATATTCCTCCTGCTCTAAGCAAGATTTTTTCAATCTTATCATCTTATCATAATATTTATATTTATATATATACCTTACTGGTAATTTTCAAACTCTTCCCCACCAAAACACGCAGCTGGTAATGAATATTACACCGTTATGTTTTGAGTATCAGCCACCCAATCAAATTTAAATACTTATGGGTATACGAATTATATTACATCATATTATATTACATTCACCATCACAACTTTAATACAGTTTTTATCACAACATCCGACGAATGGGTACGTGAAACTCTGAGCAAGTCTTGTGATCATTTTGTAGCTTAAATAGTAGTATATTACTCTAACGTTGGTATTCGAGTGCTATTTTTGCGAACCTTGTTTTGCTTTCATGTGCTCATCTGTGTGTCCGTGTCCGCATATATATATATATATATATAGGCATATATGTAAATATACACACAAATACACAGGTATACATATGTACACAATCATGCTCACATGCAAAAATCACTTGGTGTATACATATAGACAAGAAGATAAATCTTAAAATGCAGAGAGGGGGAAAGAAAAAGGAAGGATCTTAGATGTAACAGTTTGTGAGAGTAAGAGTTGAGTGAGAGGAGGGGAGAGGGGCGCAAAGTTAAAGGACTCTATACAAGTAACGAATAGGGGGAGAAAAATACTTTCCGTAAGGAAAGGAAAAGAAAGGGAGAAAGAAAGATAGGTGGCTGAATATGTTTGACGAACGCACGCAAAATAAAATTACGTATACATGTGTATATATGTATATATGTATATATATGCATATATATGTATATATATGTATATATATACATATATATCTATATATGTATATATATATATATGCATATATATCTATATCTACACACACACATATATATATATATATACATACACATACGTACACATACAGCTTAAAGTTTCGTCGGCTCTTCACACAAGCCAACGAAACTGAGTTGCTTAGAACCGGATCAAGCTGTTATCAAATACTAATTTATGTTCTGAGTTCATATTTCGCCGAGGTGGACTTTACCTTTCATCCTTTCGGGGACCAATGTAATCTACTACTCCCACTCCCGAAATTGCTGGTCTTGTACCGAAATTTGAAATCCAGATAAGAACAAAATGTGTTGCCCAACTTTTCTGTCCACTCACTCGTATGTATGAAGTTTTCAGTCTACACTCATGTGTGTGTGTGTGTGGGGGGGGGCGTGCGTGTGTGTGCGTGTGTGTATATGTATGTGTAGTCGAAATTTATAGAGAAACATAAGACGAAGACAGATGTATGAACATCAAGCAAGTGTATTAGTTTGACGTTCGAGAGAAATGAAAAAGTCTTTTACGTTTCGAGCACACGCTCTTCAACAGAAAGAAATAAGAGAATATAATTAGTGAGAGAACGAAAAAGAACTTGTAAATTTCAGCGGTCTAATATATA
>NC_068996.1:45986881-45988826 GCF_001194135.2 Octopus bimaculoides | reverse complement strand
GAGATGCATCGCGCTTGTAGAGAGAGCCTCTACACAGTCGTTCGATCAGCTAGAAATAACACCCAGATCACTCTCAAAGTTCATGTTATTTTAAAAAAGTGAAAACACGAACAGTTGCTTTTTGGGGCTTTATATTGTTTCCAAGTCGAATGCAATTGAAGGAATGTCTATGAGAAAGCAAGGAATGTTATTGCTACGGATGTGACACAATAAACTAAAGCCTAAACACCACATATATATGTGTGTGTGTGTGTGTGTGTGTGTGTGTTTGTGTGTGTGTGTGTGTTTGTGTATGTGTGTGTGTTTGTGTGTACGTGTGCGCGCGCATGTGTGTATGTATATTTATATACAGGGTGTCCACAAAGTCTGGGTACCTGGAGTAAATAAAATCATAACATAAACAATTAAATATAAGAAAAAAATAATTTCTTAAAGTATGTGTTAATCCCTATGTACCCAGACTTTGTGGACACCCTGTATATGTGTGCGCGAATGTAATACACACACAGATTCACACACATATGTATATATGTATAAGTATGTATATATTGGTAATAATTAATAAGGTTAGTCAAAAGAAATGAAGGAAGCGTTCAAAGTGTATAGTGTATTTATATCCAGTTGCAGAACTTCTGCCTATTGAATACGTGTATTCATAAGACGCATGTTATTATTGAAACTTGTATTTTTATGTAAGTGAAAACATCTTTATGAAAACTTGAATATTTGAAATTGCACACTTCTTTGGGGAAAATATACAAAGAGGGAAATATGTATGCTTTTGTGCGTGCGTGTATTATTTATTTTCTGTAGCATTATATAGCTGAAAATTGTGTTTAGTATTTATTTATGTTCGACACATTCACACCCAAAACATTTGTTGTTTTCTCGTAGACAACATTCTACCAATTGAATTTGGCTTCAATACAATACAAAAAGAAATAAAATAAAATAAAAAACCGAGCAACTCGCGTCTTTCGTTTTGTTGCAACAATAAAATGTACTTTCAGAGGGACTTGGTTGCTATTTCTAGCTGGTTAGTCGGCTATATTGTGGATTTCTCCATTAACGCGATGCTTCTGTTGGCTTGCGAGTCACATAGGCAACACTGTTTACAGCCGGGCCGTAATTGGTAGAGTTGTCAGGGCATTGCCAGAATGCTCTGCTATATATTGTTCCGGCTCTTACCGTTCTGAGTGCAAATCTCACCGAGGTCAACTTTGCTTTTAATCAATTAAAAATATCAGTATTACTACGATAGATCCTTCTTTCTCCTTTTATCGTTCTTTCTTTTCTCCTCGGCTTTCCCAGAATCAATCTACTCACCTAGTTATAGGTTTTCAACTCAAGATGTCAGTCGGTGCCAATTTGAGTTAAAAGAGAAGTGTTAAGCTAATGCAAACGTTCTCAATGTGGGCTGTACTGCCCACAAGCGGCTGCCGGACATATCGAAGGGGGTGTTAGGGAGCAGTAAAAGGGCTGGTGAGATAACATAATTAACATACTAAATTTTACTTTTAGTAGTAATTGTATTATACACGATAAAACCAGTGAGAGTTATTAAAATAAAATAAGAACTCATTAGATACAGGAAAGTCATTAACTTGCAACGTATAAAGTAAATTTACAACTTTAGTCTTTATCAATTTATTATCATTTCACTGTTATAAACTTATACAATCCATTTTTAGAGTAAAACTTATAAATTATCATCCATGTTAAGTTAGTTTAGTCATGATGCCTTGTTCACCACTTAAGCAGGGGCTCAATATAACAACTACTTAAAAGGAAGGGGCGCAACAAAAAGAAAAAGAAAAAGAGGTTAAGACTCATTTAACTAGAGGCTAGTAACCTCTTCATATTGCAAAGAGCTATCTTGCAGCAAACATCATCCAAAAGAAACCAAGATAGACTCTTGGCATTCTCCAAGCAGATATGTCAAACG
>NC_068996.1:45985123-45985792 GCF_001194135.2 Octopus bimaculoides | reverse complement strand
AATGTGTATGTGTGTGCATATATTTATGAGTGTGTATAAATGAGAGCACAATGCGTATGCGTTTGTGGACGCTATTCAAACCACCTTTAGGTGGAATGCCTTTCAGTGCTCGTTTATTTTTTCTTTATGTATTATTCCTACGCAACATAAAGTAAATAATTGAATAAAGAAAGAAAAAAAGGTAAAATAAAAGAAAAAGTCCAGATTTAACAAAAATAAAAGGATAATGAACAAAACCTCAAATTAAAAAAAATAATAATAATAAAATCTGCAAAAGAATCTTCTTCCAGTTTCTTGATATTTCTGACAAATTACCTCTCCTATTAAAATCTAAGTATACCCAAGTGTTTATTTTCTTTGTTTTCTTCGTTCGTACCTTCATCTGTTTGTCAGTTTGCTTTTGTATTACATGTGTGTGTGTGTGTGTGTGTGTGTCATTGTGTGTGTGTGTGTTTGTGTAAAAGTACTTCTATTTATTTATTTATTTATTCTAATGAAATCTTTTAATAACCACTCCTCTGCCGTTGTGCTTTCTCTTGTGATATATAAAAAGAAATCAACAACACCATCATCACCATTATTAATTATTATTATTATTATTATTATTATTATTATTATTATTATTATTATTATTATTATTATTATTATTATTATTATTATTATTATTAT
>NC_068996.1:45983444-45984638 GCF_001194135.2 Octopus bimaculoides | reverse complement strand
AGAAATGATGTTATTTTTTTTATTAAATAAAAGTTTTGGGGTGCCGTCTTGTTCATTTCGTCGTCCTTTGCGCAATTATTCACCTCTTTAATTTTTACGTCTTTCGGATTGTTTATTGTCTCACATATATCGTAATTATCCGTAGCGTATGCATTAAAGAGTTAGGCTATTTCTCCGGTAATCCACGTTAAACTATACTCTAATAAAGCTGAGTGGAGGTGCAATGGCCCAGTGGTTAGAGCAACGGACTCGCGGTCGTAGGATCGCGGTTTCGATTCCCAGATCGGGCGTTGTGAGAGTTTATTGACCGAAAACACCTAAAGTACGACGAGGCTCCGGCAGGGGGTAGTAATGAACCCTGCTGTACTCTTTTACCACAACTATCTTCCTGTTTGTGTTGTTCCTGTATTTCAAAGGGCCAACCTTGTCACACTCTGTTTCACGCTGAATCTCCCCGAGAACTACGTTAAGGGTACACGTGTCTGTGGAGTGCTCAGCCACTTGCACGTTAATTTCACGAGCGGGTTGTTCCGTTGATCGGATCAACTGGAACCCTCGTCGTCGTAACCGACGAAGTGCTACGGATAAAGTTGAGTTTCTACAAATGCAGTAATTCCTTGATTATTGACTGTAAAAATGAAAGTGGATTTACAGGATTCTGTCACTTGTAAAGGAATGAGTACCATATCAATTTCATAAAGAATGGTATAACATTTTTAAAAAAATGTATCAGGTTGGCTTTTTCAGAAATCAGTTGACTTGTCCGAAATAAATATTTTGTGATATTGCTATATTTCGAGATGGTCGTCTCTTGTTTACTTACCAAATAAACACACGCACTTTATATCTGTTCTTTATTCGTTTCGAATGGGCTAAACAGAACAGGACGAGATACGTGGGATAGAAGAGTCTCAGAAGAGGTCACAGGTGTGTGACGAAAGATGTCCAGATAATGGACATAAAATAAGAACAATGGATAAACAAGTGAAGAACGAATTAATAGTGCATGTGTTTATTTGGCAAAAAAAAAAGAGGTCATCCCGAAATATAACAATATATGTTTCAACACAGGATTTCACGTCAGGAATCTTGCAACATAAATTGATAAACACGCATCTATCTATCTGTCTATCTATCTGTCTATCTATCTGTCTATCTATCTATCTATCTATCTATCTATCTATCTATCTATCT
>NC_068996.1:45981823-45983381 GCF_001194135.2 Octopus bimaculoides | reverse complement strand
ATATATATATATATATATAACAGAATAACGTAAGATGGAAGGATCGCTGAAGAAGTCACAGATGTGTGAAGGAAAATTTCCAGACAATTGACATGAACAATTAAAAAACGAGTGAAAAACGAATATACAGTGCGTGTGTTTACTTGGCAAAACTAAAAACAGAAAACAAAAATGACAATCCCGAAATATAACCATATCTCTTTTCAGCACACGATTTTACATTAGGAATCTTACTAAACAAATTCATAAACATAAAATATTTTGTTAGTAAATTAAAATAAAATACTATGAGTGCCGGTGTATCAGACATACTTTCTTATTCGCAAATGTGACAAAAAATTCCTATACAGCTAATGCGACTGTATTATGGTTGGGATACCGAGTATATGCGTGTATGATAATGCATATCCTTTTTCTGCTAGAAGATGGTGGTTTGTCTTATGCGATAGCGTGTCTTACACAACGTTCTAATTTACTGAGATAATAATTTTAAAATTAAAGCAGTGGTTCCCAAAGTAGGCGGCACTGTCCCATCTGGGGGCAGTGGAAAGATTCAAGGGGTGGGGTGCTGAAGAAAAGTGAGGTCGATAATGGGGTAGCCAAAAGGGGGCAATGGATGTAAAAGCAACAAAATAACAGGGTAATTAGGTTAAATTTTATTTGTGAAATACACTTGTTTTGAATTTACTGTAGAAAGTTGTCTACGTTTGCGGTGATGAGTGACGGTGGAGGGAGCGTTTGGAATGTGGCCACTGCATTAAATAACGGAGAAAAATAATTAACACCACAAAAGTTTTGCGACAGCAAATCAGTTTTTCATAATATTATTTCATTACTTAATAATAATCCCCCAAAAGACGGTGAGCTGGCAGAATCGTCAGCATGCCGGGCAAAATTCTTATCGGCGTTTCGTCCGTCTTTATGTTCTGAGTTCAAATTCCGCCGAATTCGATATTACCTTTCATCCATTCGGGGTCGATAAAGTACCAGCTAAACACTGGGTCGATGTAATCGACGTGCCTTTTTCCTAAAATTGTGAGCTTTGTACCAAATTTTAAAGCCAATATAAATCTCAATCCCATTCCATAACATTTTCACAGCTTTGATTCAATACTTAAGTTTATACTAGCGTTAACATACTTTCTTAACGACAACAGCGTGATCTATTTTTTTCATTTTACCCTTTTTTATGCAATACAGAAGAATATGAATTCAATGATAATTGACTGTTGCTTTTAACGTGTCAAGTGACCTCGTAAATGATTCTTACTATAAATAAAGAGAGCCAGGAATTGTTAGCGGCAGTTACTCAGTTGCAAGGCGGAATTTCTTGCAGGAAATTAACTAAAGAAATCTCATACATAGGCGCAGGAGTGGCTGTGTGCTAAGTAGCTTGCTTACCAACCACGTGGTTCTGGGTTCAGTCCTACTGCGTTGCACCTTGGGCAAGTGTCTTCTACTATAGCCTCGGGCCGACCAAAGCCTTGTGAGTCGATTTGGTAGACGGAAACTGAAAGAAGCCCGTCGTATATATATATATATATATATATATATATAT
>NC_068996.1:45975202-45978298 GCF_001194135.2 Octopus bimaculoides | reverse complement strand
ATATATATATATATATATATATACATATATACTGTATATGTATGTATTTTGTGTGTATGTGTGCGTCTGTGTGCCTTTGAGTCTGTGTTTGTCCTCCATTGCCGCTTGACAAATAATATTGGTGTGCTTACATCCCCATATCTTCGGCAAAAGACACCGATAGAATAAGTACCAGGTTTAAAAAGATAATAATAGGGTCGATTCATTCGACTGATATCCTTCAAGATGATACCCCCAGCATGGCCGCAGTCAAATGGCTGAAACACGTAATGAATAAAGATAAAATCCGGATTTTTGAAACATTATATCGTACTTGTATTAGTTTTCCTTTTTAACCATGATTCTAATTTCAGAATAACCTTCATTTTATTAAAATTCTGGCTTAAAAGCCGCACTCCTTGCGGACTTTTAGCCTAGCTTCTGCGGAGGGCGAATTGGGCCTGCAGCCCAGAACTAAAGAGAGCTAAATAGCATGACTACAATGCGTCTATAGTGACTATATGTCCCGGTGGAGTGTTTCATCAGAGGTCAAGGACGGGTGAGAATTAATTCTGTAATGCAATCATTCTATTGTTCCAGTCCCAAGTTGAATTCTAACTGTTGGTCTCAAAGTTCTTATCTCGACGTAAACAAAACGAATGACCTTTATCTCCCCCTTGATCTCTGACGTCATCTGACAAACACCACCGAGATGGCGTGAATCAGCCAAGATTTACTTGCATGAAATTGCAACCCAAATGCTTATAAATAGGATCCTTAGTGCTGGATGTTCAAGAACCAAATGAAGGGCAGATCTTCAATCCTAGGATTATCCTGATTCTAAAAAGGTATAATATATCTATGTAGAGCAAGTGTAGATTGAGATACAGGAGTCCCAGACGGATAGACAAAATTTCGCTTTTATTATTTAAATATATTTGATTTGTCCCGATATCCACCTTGTGGCTAATTAGCTGCTGCCAACAACTTCTAGTTCATTTTACTTATAACGAAGTATTTACCTGGTCACTCAGTCATGCTAAAATCAACAACCAATTGTTTATGAATTCATACTCTGTTGCTGTTGGCACTCCATCAGTTACGACGTCGAAGGTTCCAGTTGATCCGATCAACGAAACAGCCTGCTCGTGAAATTAACGTACAAGTGGCTGAACACTCCACAGACACGTGTACCCTTAACGTAGTTCTTGGGGAGATTCAGCGGGACACAGTGTGACAAGGCTGACCCTTTGAATTACAGGCACAACAGAAACAGGAAGAAAGAGTGAGAGAAAGTTGTAGTGAAAGAGTACAGCAGGGTTCGCCACCATCCCCTGTCGGAGCCTCGTGGAGCTTTTAGGTGTTTTCGCTCAATAAACACTCACAACGCCCGGTCTGGGAATCGAAACCGCAATCCTATGACCGCGAGTCCGCTGCCCTAATCACTGGGCCATTGCGCTTCCAAATACATACTCTACCGTGCGTAAAATTACATCATACCACTTTCTTTAAGGGAGGATGTTAGCGCTAGTATCAATTTGTAAGTTCTTGTCATACGACAAAAGCCTGTATGTAGAAGTAAAGAATTATTGCCAAACACAGCTTAACAACAGTGTCAGTCAGTTTTTTTTTTAAATCCTAAATTCAATCTTTGTATAACATATTCCAAAATCATTACAATATATTAATTATTCATAATCATCAAAACAACTTGAGTTTTAGATTAATTTTTAAACAATATTGAATGAAAAAGTTCAAAAGGAATTTAAGATGTCAAGAAGTTAATTAACTACGTCCTGTATTAAGTAATGATTGCTTGAACAATTTGTTCAGAACGTGTAGCTGGTGTCGCTTTTGTAGCTATTGTGTAATGCAATTATCAATAAATAAAACATGAATAATGCAACAACTTTCAAAAGGGAATAAAGATTTGTGGAATTTCAAGTTACATGTTCTTTTCAATTAATACAACTGTTTTCATGAAATGCATTGGTAAATTTCTGCCTCAAGTCGTTTAATTGCATGGTAATTATAATGCCTCCGTGACTTCTTTTTCAAGTATCTAGCATTTATAGATCAAATGAATATATTTATATGCATGTGTGTATATATGTATGGTATGTCTGTATGTGTGAGTATGTACGTACTTATGCATGTACGTATGCATGCATGTATTGTGTGTCTATGCCCGGATGCATAGATGCATGTATGTGTATGTGTGTGCGGTATGCATATATATGTATGTGTACGTAGGTGTGTATGTGTGCATGCAGGTACGTGTAGAAGTATTATCGTTTATTCTTCTATTCTTTACTTGTTTTCAGTCATTTGACTGCGGCCATGCTGGAGCACCTCCTTGATCAGTTTCAATCGAACAAATCGACCTCAGGACTTATTTTTTTTAAAGCCTAGTACTTATTCTATCGGTGTCTTTTGCTAATCCGTTAAGTCACGGGGACATAAACACACCAACACTGCTTGTTAAACGGTGATGGGGGACAAACATAGACACAAACACACAGACTCACAGATACACAGACACACAGACACACACACAGACAGACAGACAGACAGACAGACAGACACATACATACATACATACAAATAAATAAATAAATAAATAAATATATATATATATGACGATCTTCTTTCAGTTTCCGTCTGCCAAATCCACTCACCAGGCGTTGGTTGGCCACGCTGCGGGATTGAATTCAGAAGCATGTGGCTGGGAAGCAAGCTTCTTACCATATAGCTACGCATGTGCCTGTATATAAATATAAAGCTATATGTCTGCCTACCCATCTGTCTATCTATCTCCCTAAAAGGTCGGGCGGAGGTGGCGAACACGTACATCGCGTCCGTCATCTACTACCGCCTGACCGTCGTTCCTTGTCCCGACCCTACCATCACCAAGCTGGAACGCATCCTTTTCCGCTTCTTGTGGAAAGGAAGCGTTCCGATGGTTAGGCGATCCGTTTGCTGCCAACACCCGTTAAAAGGAGGACTGGGCATGCCGTGGTTGATGATGCGCAGACACGCGCTGAGACTGCGACATCTCCGGCTCTACGTAGACAGCGGTGAACAGGTGTGGTCACCGTTTGTGCGGCGCGCTTTCCC
>NC_068996.1:45973512-45974581 GCF_001194135.2 Octopus bimaculoides | reverse complement strand
CTATTGTGAATATTGTCACGCCTCCTTCCTTTAAACGGGAAGGAAGAGCTATTTTCATCGTACTTGTGGCTATGGCGAAAGAATGTGTATGGTGGACGTGTCTGAAAGGTCTAGAGACAAAGACTTTCCTCTCTGGGCAATCTCTCATCAACTTCTTCAAGTATCACCTGAAGAGGAAGGTGAGAGTAGAAAGGGAAGTCTTGTCTAGTGAATGCTTAAAAAAAAGATGGGTGAATGTAGCAAGGATGGCGCGTGTGAATGACGGAGCCACCTTGAGCATAACACTATAAAGGAGTAAAAAAATCCAGAAAACAAAAACAAAAAGGCAAAAGAGAGTCACTTACTGTTATAGTGTCTTCAATAACATTGACAATATTGACCAAGGTTACCGTGGTCTTTTCCGTAAGCTTTTCTTTCCACGGCTAAACCTAAACTGTCCTTCCCTTTTTTTTACACGAGAACATTACTGTGATACATGATCCCTATTGATCGCTTTTTTTTCTCGATCCCTTTTGATCGACACCCCACTACTTTTTTTGCTTCCCCATGCCAAAAAGAAAAGCTCTACATTGTATTTGTCCCATCTTGGTTGAGCCCTGTGTGGCTAATAAAAGAAATGTATCTATCTATCTATCTATCTATCTATCTATCTATCTATCTATCTATCTATCTATCTATCTATCTATCTATCTCCCTGAGATTGCAGATACTGTTTCTGAATCTCTGTGCTAGCTTCCTGGTAATTAATCGATATTAATTAATATATGATTTTTTACCCTATTTTTTAATAATATATTAACCCTTACCGAGTTCTCATACTGGATATATGCGACGCAGTAAATATTCTCTGCAGACATATTCCTGGAATTAGCGCGCCAAAACGAAGACTTTTGAATTTTACCATTAAGCTGTAATTAGCAGAACCATATACACGCGCACCTATGGCGGTGGGCAACTTTGTATGGGGTTCTGATGATTATGGTTCCATTACAAATCAGGCTGAAGAGAAATAGACAGTCGGTAAGATTGTTAAAATTCGAAACCGGTCCCTGTTTAATAATGTTCCTTT
>NC_068996.1:45967659-45973088 GCF_001194135.2 Octopus bimaculoides | reverse complement strand
ATGCACCAAATGTCAATTCCTGAAGTAAAATTCATGAAGTAAAATTGTGTAGCAACACCAAATGGCGGTGCCCCAGCATGGCCACAGCTCATGAGCTGAAACTAGATAAAATAAAAAAATGAAAAATGAAATAATATATATATATATATATATATATATATATATATGTATGTATGTATGTATACATATAAAAGAGAGTTTGTATTTGTGTGTGAACCGAAATGACTAAGTCTTGCATTACGAGAGTAACGATGTGTGAATAACGAATGTAATGTTTCTCCGAATTAGTCACATTTGTTCTATAACAAAGAAAGTTGCTTATTATCTATCTACCAAATAAAATATGTGTTTGGCAGAACTACTGTTTTTCACAAAAATAACCTCGGAACCGATGTCAAGTCGCTCAATTTCGAGGTCATTTTCGTGCAATATTTCGATTTGCTTCTAATGTTTCACTTTCATCTGATGCTTGCGCGGAATTCTACTCAAACACACATTTATGAAAATGTACACATAAATATTGTATCAAAATAATTCACCAGCAAAAAATGTCATTAAAAGATATCCATTTCTCTATTTGTTAAAAGGAAATGCAGTCACTACCGCTCTCTCTCTCTCTCTCTCTCTCTCCCTTTCACACACATGCAAAAGCACACACACACACGTACATTCAAAAAGATGTATGCTTATGTATTTATGTACGCGTATCTGAAAGATATTGTGTGTGTGTGTGAGAGAGAGAGAGTGCAGCTTACACATAGGTGCAAAAATACATACATGACAACACAAACGTCCCCCCTCTCTCTCTCTCTCTCACGTACATGCACGCGCATACACACACGCGTCCATCTATACATACATATTTCACTTTATGCTCTCACTGCAAAGCCTTTTCACTTTCTTCTTTCTTTCAATATCTGCTCTCTTCAAAACATAGAAAAAAAAAAAAAATTACGAAAATTAACGAACACTCATATAATCCCATATGGTCGACCATATGATCGAGTTGACTGCTTCAAACGAAAGAATGCCATAAAATAACTTCCTTTGGCTCACATATGCACACACACACACACACACTGGCAATTTTCACTCAAGAGCAGAATCTTACGTTACAAATGCTGCTTTTGCACACAAAAGGTTCCGAGGTTACGATATTGGCAAGGATTCTTATATTAGACGCGTAAATAGTTTTCCAGTCATGCTTTTATCATAGCTTGTCGTTTTAATGGAGTTATAGTTCTGGGTAAATCGTGAGCTAAGAATGGATGCCTGACACCTAGAAGACGCTTTGCTTACAGTGTCCAACTAGAAGAGAGCATAATAACTCACTTCTTGCCGAATATTACCAGTCTTGAAATAAACAAATAAAAACATTAAGCGTTATTTTAGCTTTTATTTTTTCTGTGTTAAGATTTATTCTAGATTTGACGTGACACCAATATAGATATGTAGAATGAGATGACTATGTTTGCATAAGGCCTCCTTTGGGGGTTCAAATGCAGTTTTCCAGCATTTTTGTTTCAGCATTGCAAGGGTCCAATGTCGGATTTTAGAGATTTAACCTATTGGATTTAAGAGTTCATTATTAGAACGAGGAATAAAGGATCTAACGTTCAGATAATCTTTTTCTCGTCTCTGAGCAAAGAAGCAAAAGTGATGTTATTTTAACTGCAATATAGTATACTGTTCGTGGTCAATCATTGGTGCGTCCATATTTTCTGAGTTTAACAAAAATCGTCTGAGCAAACGCTGTTTTTGGATTACTCCTAGTAAAGGTAAGCCATAAAAACATAATATGCATAATATGCATGGTCAAGAGGATTTAGTAACAGTGTCCAGACGAGAATTTCACTTTTGTCATTAGTGAGACTTATATCCCAAATTTTCGTGACCTATCACAATTAAGTGACTTCATATTTTTCTACAGTATATTAATAATTTCAGCACAAGAAATGTCTATTTTTTATTCTTTTATTTTACTTGTTGTAGTCACTTGACCGCGACCATGCTGGAGCACCGCCTTGAAGGGTTGTAGTAGAAAGCAAATTGACACCAGTACTTATTTTTTAAACCTATCAGTCTCTTTTGCTGAACCGTTAAGTTATGGGGGATGTAAACGCACCAACACCGATTGTCAAGCGGTGATGGGGGGACAAACACACACACACACACACACACAAATATATATATATAAACCCTTTATATGACCATGGGATTGTATGGTCATAAATGACCATGGGATTGTATCTAAAAAGTCCCCCCCCCCCGGGGCGCAAATCTAGGCAAGGTTGTTTTATGAAAGACCAGCAGTCGGCCATGCTACTAGCCACTTATCTTATCCAAAGGAGAGACAAAAGCCGATACAGTTTGGTACCAGTGACGTAACAACTCATTTCTACGGCTGAGTGAACTGGATCCACGCGAAATAAAGCGTCTTGCTCAAGAACACAACATACAGACCGGTCCGGGAATTGAACTCACTACCTCATGATTGTAAGCTCGACGCTCTAACCACTGAGCCATGCCACGACGGGTATCTTTCATTTTCCGTCTACCAAATCCACTCATAAGGCTTTAATCGGCCCGAGGCTATAGTAGTAGACACTTGCTTAAGGTGTCACGCAGTGGGACTGAACCCGGATCCATGTGGTTTGGAAGCAACCTTCTTACCACACAGCTACACCTTGTGGCAGCTTTCTTTGCAAAGCGACTTATTTGGTGTAGACAGAGAAGAACGGTGTAAAGTGCCGACCTACTGCGGCAACTAGTTCTGCACAACACCAGCCGGATGAATTAAAAACCTATCTTAGTTTACTGTAGTTTACATAATTCCAGAACCGACAATAAAAGTAGCAATAATATTCTGGAATAAAGCTCTCGTGAAATAGCAACTGACCACTGTCCGTATCTTATTACCAACGTTGTATTGTGTCTACAGTTAAATTATTTACTCTTGTTTGTACTATCATTCTAAGATGTTGCTGTGTATATGTACAGTTATTTATCAGGTTATAGTATATACAAAGTTCATAATTATTGTGTTGGCTTTCAGTATACTGTTGTAGAACTACAGTATTCTGAGACAGAAAATATATCGACCCTGTTCAATGCGCCATTTTCAGGAAAACCGTGGATACTTCATCTCCAGAATGACCAGAAGTTATATTTAACTCAGAGATTAGTTACCATCGAAAAATCAGTTTCCTCCAAAAATAACACACAAAGAAAAAGCAAATAGTAAAACATACAGCCGAGTTCCTGTGCATAGCAAAACAAATAAATAGAGAGATAAATAAATAAATAAAATAGATAAAATCTTAAGAGGCGTATAGCTATGAAAGGAAATTATATGTGAAAATAAAGAAAGGGGATGGAACTGGAAAGTGATTGGAATTTAGGTACAAATGTAGACATTTAACGTCACCTTTTAGTCAAGCAAATAAAAAGAAAATGGTTGTGATGTTTAAATAGTTTTTAAGAACATTCCCGATTTGAATAATGGTAGGAAATAGCTTCAACGGTAAATTGAAACCGAATCATAATTTCAGCACCATTACGCTACACATTAGGATATTTAGTACTTGCCCTTCCTTCGAGATAAACTTTTAACTTAAGTACAAAGCATGGAATTTAGAGGTGGATAGAAAAGAGTCGATTATGCTCACCTCAGTAGATGACTGCTATTTATTTCTTTTACGCACCCACGGATTGATTCAAAATGAATATGACTACAGCGGGATGCAAACTCTGAGCCTTCATTCAGTAAAGAAAAAATAAAAAAATAAAAAGATTTGTAACGCTAATGATTTGTATATACTATTGTTCATTTAGTCAAATTAGATACACTTACTGCATTACCCAACTAATTAACTTTAATTTATTAAAATGTCGTCTCCACCGCCCCCATAAAAAAAGAATGGCTTATTAGTGACAGTAATAGGCGGCGAGCTGGCAGAATCGTTAGCACGCCGGGCGAAATGCTTAGCGGTATTTCGTCTGCCGTTACGTTCTGAGTTCAAATTCCGCCGAGGTCGACTTTGCCTTTCATCCTTTCGGGGTCGATAAATTAAGTACCAGTTACGCACTGGAGTCGATGTAATCGACTTAATCCGTTCGTCTGTTCTTGTTTGTTCGCTCTATGTTTAGCCCCTTGTGGGCAGTAACGAAATAGGTATTTCGCTCGTCGCTGCGTTCTGAGTTCAAATACCGCCGAGGTCGACTTTGCCTTTCATCTTTCGGGGTCGATAAATTAAGCACCAGTTGCGTACTGGGGTCGATATAATCGACTCGCCCCCTCCCACCAAATTTCAGGCCTTGTGACTAGAGTAGAAATTATATTATTAGTGACAATTTTTGCAGTCATCTGCTTTCGGATTCAGTCCCACAGCATGGACCCTTGGTCAAGTATTTCCTGCTATAGTCCCAGGGCTGACCAAGGCATTGTGAATATATTTGGTAGTCGGAAACTGAAAGATGCCCATTGTATATATAAATATGCGTGGGTGGGTGTGTATGTGTCTCTCTTTCCTTTCCTGAGCGTCCAATAATACTATCCATATCACGTCCTCACTTTGTTGTTTTTTTGTTTTTTTGTTATTGTTTTTTTGAACTATATATATATATATATATATATATAGGAATACCAAAAATGGGACAAGAACGCAAAACATCCAGATAGTTAGATGATACAAAAAAGGGACAACAAACCATTCAGACAGACGATACAAAAAAAGAAGGATGAGTCATTCGGAGTTTTCTTTCTTCAGTCGAGTTCCAGATTATCTTTGCAATTTCAGCTGGTTATACTCGAGATTACTCCAAACTGGCCAGCACCAAAGGAAAACTAATCTAAGAGCACTAGATTCCTTGGAAGAAAGCAGCGACACACTTACTTCTTTCTTTCGTTCGCCTTCCTCACATTTCCTCTTCTTTCTTTCGTTCCCCCTCCCTCACATTTCCTGGCTTTCTTTTCATTCTCACCTTCCCTCCTCTTTCACTCTCACTGTCCCTTTTCTTTTTCTTCGTCCCTCCCTAATTCTCCCATCCCTCTGCCTCTACCACTCTCTTCTCTCTCCACGTGACCGGTGTTCGGCCAAGCCTGACCTTTCTTACTTGGTTCGACTACCATCCCTGCAACATCTATATTCCTCCCCATGCCTGTCATCTCTTATGTCCCTGCCATAAGGCTTCATTTCCACACACGCCAGCTTAATTTAATTCGTCCTTAGTCGAAAGACACCTGTTGTTAATGTCCTTTATTTGCATTTGTATTTGTGTATCATTTCTCCGTTTTTTTCCGTCCTTGTTTTCGCATACATTCGCTGCTTTCTTCTAAGAAATCTAATGCTCTTAGCTTAGTTTTTCCTTGGGGCTGACCAGATTGGAGTAATCTCGAGTATAACCAGCCGAAATTGCGTCTATTTTCA
>NC_068996.1:45959888-45963335 GCF_001194135.2 Octopus bimaculoides | reverse complement strand
TACATACATACATACATACATACATACATACGTACATACATACGTACATACATATACGTGTATGTGGGTGTGTAAGAAAAGTACAGTGAATACAGAGTATAATACATCTGCACATTTTAAAAACTTTTTACTGTCACGCATGAGTGGCTGTGTGGTAAATAGCTTTCTTCCCAACCACATGGTTGCGGGTGGTACCTTCAGCAAGTATCTTCTGCTATAGCATTGGGCCGATCAAAGCCTTGTGAGTGGATTTTGGTAGACGGAAACTGAAAGAAGCCAGACGTATATATATATATATATATGTGTGTGTGTGTGTGTGTGTGTGTGTGTGTGTGTCTGCGTTTGTCCACCCACCCACCGTCGCTTGACAATCGACGGTGGTGTGTTTACGTCCCTGAAACCTGGCTGGTGATTCGGCAAAAGAGACCGATAGAATAAGTACCAGGCTTACAAAAAATAAGCCATGGGATCGATTTTTACACTAAAGGGGGTGCTCCAGCATGGCCACAGTAAAAACATACACATACAACGGGCTTCTTTCAGTTTCCTCTACCAAATCCACTCACAAGGCTTTGGTCGGCCCGAAGCTTTAGCAGAAGACATTTGCTCAAGGTGCCACGAAGTGGGACTGAACTCGGAACCATGTGGTTGGGAAGGAAGCTACTTACCACATAGCCACTCCTGCGACTTTATTGCAAATCAAGCTAAAATCTATACGTAAATTTCGTGCTCGACCGTTGGATAGATTTAAATTAAATATGGTGTATAACTGATTGTAAAAATAAGATTAAAAAATGTGCATTGTAATGATCTTTGATATAAACTCGAAATATATTTATAATCCAGCGAAACGAACCCAGGATTTACCCGGATTAAATACAATGGAATTGCTTGCCTCAAAAAATCAAGGTGTGCCATGCTACTCAGTTCAGTTGGCCATAATTTAAACTTGAATTGAGTGCTTGAACGATAGTCACCTGGATATATTATTCCTATCTATTCACTATATACATATATACAGTCGTAGTGGTGTTGTGTATTAGCGGGTACAGAATATGGGATAAGAAAGAATTTCTTGTGTGATGAGGGGACAGATAAAATCGTCACCTTGCCGTCAATTTTGGCCTTTGTCACGGACCTTCATCCACAAATGGCTTTAATCTGTTTGTACATTGCAATTTGGTATAATTTTGCGGTCAAAATAAATGAATTGAATTTCACTGAACGATAATTGCACTGACAGGGAGAAAGTAAAGGTATGGATAAGTGAAAAACAAACAAACGGTTAGACCGACAGATGTCCAAGAGATAGATAGATTGATGCAGAACGAGATAGAAATAAAGAAAGAAAGAAAGAAAGAAAGAAGGGAAGATAGAGATAGATAGATAGATAGATAGATAGATAGATAGATAGATAGATAGATAGATAGTTAGCCAGTCAGATAAATTAAGAGTTAGACAGAGAGGTAGAAAAAATAAATAGATTGATAGACAAAGGCGTTGCCGTGGCTGTGTGTAAGAAGCGTACTTTGTAACCATATGGTTCCGGGTTCCATGTAATATATATATATATATATATAAGATAATATAATATAATATAATATAATATAACATACCCATATATATACGACGGGCTTGTTTCAGTTCTCTTCCATCAAATCTATTCACAAGGCTTTGCTTGGTCCGAACTTTTAGTAGAAGACATTACACTTGGAAAACTTCAGGAAAATTTAAAAGTACAAAACAAGAAAATTTTTACTTAAAATATTGCAGCTTAGGATAAAATTGCAAATAAAATATTTTAGAATTAGAAAATATTAGCTTTTATTAAAACTAAAAATCTAATTACAAGTGATTTCTATTGGTTATTACTTGTTACTATTATTAAAAATATAAAAAAAAACTCAAAATATTTTTTGCACTTTAAAAAAATTATTTAAAAAAATTATTAATTAATAAATAGAAGTTTGAAAATAGGTTATAAAAATAATAGAAGTATATAATTAGTTTGTACAATAAATAGAATAATACAAAAATTAGTTATATATCATAGTAAAATCTACCTATAACAACAAATTCATAGTAAAATTTGCTTGAGCTAATACCGAAGTTATTGCCAAGTCTTCATATTTTGAGCCTTGACCCAATGCCTATTTTTTACATAACGAATTTGTCTACCATATATACTGCTCTACTTTGCATAAAACTTTAGCTATATTGGTACTTCTGGCTCCCATTTTTTAAGTATTCTGATGTGTCAATATTTTAACAAAATGATGGTACCTTTTTTAATTATAAAGTTGCTTTGTAAATTAAAATCAAATAATTTTTAATATTCAAATTTTATCCTTAGCTGCAATATTTTAAATAAAAATTTTCTTGTTTTGTACTTTACCTGGTTTAATAACTTCTGAAGTTTTCCAACTGTAATAACTTGTCCTGTACTTTTCCATGTTTATAATCTTAAGAATATTATTTCTCTTGCTCGCATTTTTCCGTGTAATCCATGTTTTTACCAGGCTGTGCTATTATGCTAACGGTGTCATTGATAATTTTCCCCTAACCTCAATGATGCCAGTGACATATATCAAAAATCCCCTAGAACTATATCCATAAAAAAGTAAAGAACTATATTATCGCCCTCAAATACACATAACCTTTTTCTTTCAAAACTTCATTGCAATGAGATTTACACCATGAAATTTCTCGAATTGAGCTCTGTCATTTAAGCTTAGAATAAAAACGTTAATAATACTTAAATCCAATTTTTTTCCCTATAGTTTTTTTCACGATATTTTACATCACAACATTTTTTTATACAAATTTTTGTTACACGGGATCAAAACTATGAAATTCCTCATGCTTTCTTTTATCATTGAAGCTCGGATGGATATATTTTGCTTTTAAAATATACTTACTCTCCTATAATGTTGGTACAAATTTTGATGTAAACTTTTTTCTACTGGACTAAATTTCAATTTGTTTTGCCAAAATGTAACTCGGGATCGGTCCTCTTCAAAAAGGTTAACAGGTTTCAGTTTGGTGAAGAACTGAATTAGCGACAAAGCTCTGAATATGCTGCGTGTGAGTAAATTGCAGCCTTAAAAATATTATTCAACTACTACCGTATTTGAATGATATATATATACGCCATTTGATCGGTGAATCCATAAGTTCTTTTATTCTCGCTCTGTTTATTTTCTCTTTTTCTTTTCTATTGAAGGGCGTAGGCTCGAAACGTGAAAGACTTTCTTACTTTCCCGAGAGTCATACTAATACTAATACACCTGTTGTGCATATACCTGTCTTCGTCTTTTGTTTTCCTATATATTTCAACTATGTATATATATATATATATATATATATATATATATGGGGAGAATTCACAAAAAGGAACAAAAGACGAAGACAGTGGGTGCAGAAAACAAATAGATGTATTAGTATAAC
>NC_068996.1:45954263-45959488 GCF_001194135.2 Octopus bimaculoides | reverse complement strand
ACACACACACACACACACACACACACACACACACACACACAATTGTCCCTAAATTGCGAATAGTCACTTTAATTTATCTTAGCTGCTTTCTGGTATACGAGCAAAGCCATTGCTAAAAAGAATCATTGAAATGAGTCAATATTGATGCAATGTGAGGCCCTTTTATGAATCTTGACCATGGCGAAAGTTTTGCACATTCTATTACATAATGCACACCTGTACTGGCTGGCAGAAGGAACGGGTGCCACCGTATGAACTATTTTCATATGCCTTTTCAATCCTCCAACTGAAAGACACCTTTCCACATGTTGCACATGATATATATATATACACGCACATATATATGTTTATATATTATGCATGTGTATTTGTGTATATGCATGTCGATATATATATGCATATGCATGTATATGTATGTATATGTATGTATATGTATATGTATGTATATGTATGTATATGTATGTATATGCATGTATATGTAGCTATTCATAAATGATTGTATAATCATATATTTGTGGGCGTAGACCAGTTGTGTTAGGAGAAAACGTCACTCCTCGTATTGGGGAAATACCAAATATGAAAAGACCTACTGCTTGGGAAAATGGGTTCCATAATCTCGAATGTGATTGACCTTGTTATAAGCATGGCAACTATTAAGTTACGCACTCTGGTAATGTTTCCGCTCTTTGGATCCAAAGTGTATCTCTAGAAGCTTTGATTTTTTTTGTGGCTACAATCGCTGCTATGCAAAATATACTTTCGTGATAAATGGTTTAGCGAGGTGGTAAAGGATGCAATGTGGCATATAATGTGGCATATAATATCTTCTGGGTTTAATAGGCGTCAAGATAACGAACATGAGGAAAATTTGAAATCAAGTTACAATTGACTACAACATTTATTCCGACGCTTAAAGGAGAATACAGCAACTGGTGTAACATGAAAAAATCTGTCGAATACAATACACTGTTTCAAATTGCTTTTTGAAGATGAAGATGAACGTTGTAAAAAACGCAAAACATGGCGTTGAGGATTCCTGTTACAATTTTATCCTCACTGCAGCTGCAATGTGTAATAAAACTGCTTTCATGCCAAAGATCCAAACTCGCTCGTTGCGCCCTGCCTCTCTAACGAATTCGCGGGAAAAGCTTCCTCTAAATAGTTGATGTTGGGACGCTTGGCTAATCTATAACATTAAGGAGTGGTATAAAGCTAGATGGACTTGATGAGCTAAAATGGGTACCTAAAGGTAAAGAGACAAAATGTGGATACCTAACGGTAAAGAGCGAACATGCTTCCGCTACAAAGGTAAGGAAATTACTTCTTCAAATAATAATAATAACAATTGTTTCTAATTTTGGAACCAGGTCAGCAATTTCATGTGGAAGAGGTTCCTCGATGACATCAATTCGAGTATATTTAGCTGATATTTTATTTCATCGATCTCAAAAGGATGAAAAGCAAAGCTCATCTTAGCTGTATTTGAACTCAGAACATGAAGAGTTAGAAGAAATGTCCAGTGGACATTTTTTTTTCTCTCGTGCAGTAACAATTCTGCCAGGTCACAACTTAAATAGTAATAGTGATCATGATGATGTAGATGATGTGTAGTGGTGGTGATGATGATGATGATACTTTCTACTAAAGGCACAAGGCTTGAAATTTTGGGGGAGGGAACTAGTAGATTGCATCGACCCCAGTGTTTCACTGGTACTTAATTTATCAATCCCGAAAGGAAGAAAGGCAATGTCGACCTCAGCAGAATTTGAACTCAGGACATAAAGACAGATGAAATGCCGCTAAGCATTTTGTCCAGTGTGCCTACGATTCTGGCAGCGCACAACATAAATAATAATAGTGATGATGATTATGATGATGAGAATAATAATAATAATAATAATAATAATAATAATAATAATAAGAAGAAGAAGAAGAAGAAGAAGAAGAAGAAGAAGAAGAAGAAGAAAAAGAAGAAGAAGAAAAAGAAGAAGAAGATGAGGTGTTGCTTTAGTTCACTGGTAGTGAACAGCTGACACCGTAGTATATCTCCAACATTAGAAGCTGTGCAAAGGCAATAATAATAATAATAATAATAATAATAATAATAATAATAATAATAATAATAATAATAATAATAATAATAACAACAACAACAACAATAATAATAATAATAATAATAATAATAATAATAATAATAATAATAATAAGAAGAAGAAGAAGAAGAAGAAGAAGAAGAAGAAGAAAAAGAAGGAGGAGGAGGAGGAGGAGGAGGAGGAGGAGAAGCACTACAACACTATAAACACTACGAAATCAGCACTCCTGCTTACTGGTATGAACATCATAATGAGCCAGTCGTTCACTATAAAGATGTCACTATCCTCTGGGATTTTCCAGTCAACACTGACAGAGCGATCTAAGCTAATCGATCAGACAGTGGTGGGGGGGGGGAGGAATACTTGTAGACTAATAGATGTAAGCGTTCCCACCAATAAAAATATATCTGTAAAGGAATTTGACAAATTAAGTAAATATAAGGACTTGGAAATTGAAATACAGAAGATGTGGCATCTTAAAAGCGAGAACTGTTCCTGCAATTGTAAGTGCCTTAGGTATGATAAAAAAAAGGGATGTCAGAAACATCTAGATAATATCCCAGGAGAACCATGTCTCAGAGAAATCCTAAAAATTTTGCTAACAAGTACTGCCCACAACCATGGAAAAACCTTATCCATTTAAATGCCTCTGTTATATTACATCAAGATATTCCGCTACTGCCCCTGTCACTTTCCCTCTCCAAGCTTTCGGTCACATTGTATCATTTCTTATCCTTCACTCGCCCCAGGATACTGGGTGTGTCTCGGCAAGTGGTTGTAACAAACATTAAAAATAAAAGGAAATAAATAATAATGATAATAATTTCAAATTTTGTTACAAGGGCAGCAACTTTTGGGAACGGGATGAGTAGATTACATCGCTCCCAGTGTTCAACTGGTACATATTTTATCGACCCCGAAAGGATGAAAGGTAAAGTCGACCTCGGCGGAATTTGAACTCAGAACATACCGATGGGCGAAATACCGCTAAGCCTTTCGTCCAGCGTGGTAACGATTTTGCCAGCTCGCCGTCTTAAGATAATAATAATAATAATGATGATGATCATGATAATAATAATAATAATAATAATAATAATAATAATAATAATAATAATAATAATAATAATAATAACAACAACAACAGCAACAACAATATACAATACATACATACATACATACATGAGCCATTTTAACGATGCGTCCTGCCCTAACTCTTTGAAACGCCGGTGTTTTAATGGTGGCAGCTGATGAAGGATATGTTCTCTATGTGGCCTGCTTGTTTGTTGTACCTTGTTTATCATTTTGTCCATGTTCTTTTGCAACGTCATGTACCCAGATATGTATCTATATGTACATGTAGATGAAGGTATGTACATACATGCACATATATATGCATATACTCATATATTGTTTGTACATACATACATATATATATGTATATATAAATATATATATATATATATATATATATATATATACGTGTGTGTGTGTGTGTGTGTGTGTGTGTATGTATACATATACATACATGCACACGCGTTCGCATATATACACATACCCTGTTGTATATGTATTACTTAAGAGGGAAATATATGATCGTAAATTAAATACGCTCTCTCGTCTGACACTCGATAATCTGAACAGCTCACCCACTTGTGCTGTATGAGATTCTCTTTCATTTTCTATGGGTTCCTTTTCCGCTAAAACATAAAACACATCTTTTTAATACTCGCTTTATGATTTAATATAATTTATTCCGGTGGACATAGTTACTATGGTATTACGTGATATAAAAACAGCACAATGACATTAAAGGTTATCTATATAGCAGTGAAGTTAACGTTTTTCTTTCAAAGTCTCTATCTTTTGTGGTAACTTGTGACACTTGATGAAGTCTTAAATTGTCACAAGACACAAAGCATCACTTCATTTTCTCGTTATCTGGGCGGGGGCAGCGCCGTTACAATTTTATGTTAAATATGTCGTGGTAAGGGACAATGATTTTTTTTTTTTAGAGAAGATTTATGTACCTACCGTTTATGCTTGTCTCCATCATATGTTTATCAGAGATAGCTGTATATTTTTCAACAAATTCAAAGGTCGGAATCTTTGTTGGCACTACTACTACTACTACTACTACTACTACGACAAATAATAATAATAATAATAATAATTATAATAATAATAATAATAATAATAATAATGATAATAATAATGATAATAATAATAATAATAATAATAATAATAATAATAATAATAATAATAATAATAATAATAAAAAATATTCAGACAAATACATAACAAAAATAGCAGGACTTACAAATATATATAACATACAGAAAATTGCACTACTGGGTACTGCACACATCCTACGCAAAACACTTTCAATACAGTAAACATAAGAGCACCACAGCAAACCACAGCACATACCCAAGGCGCACAGAGCTGCGCTCGGTAGTGAAGTGAAAGCACGTTATAAAAATAAAACTACTGAATAATAATAATAATAATAATAATGATAATGATAACAACAACAACAACAACAACAATAATAATAATAATCCTTTCTACTAGAGGCAGAAGGCCTGAAATTTGGGGTACAAGTAATACTCCTCTTCCTCCTCTTTCTCCTGCTGTTGCTGCTGCTGCTGCTGCCCCTCCTACTACTACTAATAATAACGATAACAATAATAATAATGGTTTCAAATTTTGCCACAAAGCCAGCCATTTTGGAGAGGTGGGGATGAGACGATTACATCAATCCCGGTGTTCAACTGGTACTTCGGCAGAATTTGAACTCAGAACGTAAAGACGGACGAAATGCCGCTAAGCATTTTGCCTGGGGTGCTAATAATAATAGATAAATAAATAGATAAAAAATAATAATAAATTCTTTCTACCAGGCAGAGACTCTCGTGGCTTCTGATCTTAACTGATTGGAAGAGTTATCATGTACATGTTTTGCCTTGATATAAATATGGGCTACAGCAAATATTCTGCTCAATACTACAGGTTTCCTTGTCAGATATTTGACCATAGCCAGTTGAGCATGTCCCTTAGTGAGTGACAATATGTGCATCTCTGAACACTGAAAAGAATAATAGAAGGAATACACACTAAATATAAAACATAATA
>NC_068996.1:45953705-45954163 GCF_001194135.2 Octopus bimaculoides | reverse complement strand
TACTATCTAAGGCTTCTATTACACCATGTCAAGGGACCCACATCATTTACTGCCTTACGAGCGGTTGATAACACAGTATGTCAAACATCGCCAGGCTTGCCATCTCAGAGGTCTTCTGGAAGATGATGCACACTGGGATACCACTCTGACAGAGGCACAAATGTGCAAGTCTCCTATGCAGCTGAGAAACCTCTTCTCCATCATGCTGGTGAATTGTGGATTGTCAAATCCAAATCAACTTTGGGACAAATACAAGGAGGGGCTTTCTGAAGACATTCTTCAAAGAATTCAATATCAGCGTGACGGTGATGTCACATTCAATGATGACATCTTCAATGAGACATTAAGATTAATAGACGACAAGGTTCAATCACTGGGTGGAAACAAACTTGAAATCTATGGTCTTCCAGCTCCTCCTGTCAGAGATTAGCACAAGAGCTAATCAGGGAAACATCATA
>NC_068996.1:45951387-45952427 GCF_001194135.2 Octopus bimaculoides | reverse complement strand
GCTAGAAATAGATGCCGAATCATCTAACCACGAAAAATATGTTCTCAGTAAAAATTTAGTCTGTTGTGTCGCTAAATTTTTACTGAGAACATATTTTTCGTGGTTAGATGATTCGGCATCTATTTCTAGCATATTGGAGTCCACTTTTGCTGGTCATTCCTCTTATTTTTCTATATATCTAAAAATAGAAACGGGCATATTTTACAAAACCACAGACGCCAAACAATATCTACTATTTGATTCATGCCACCCAAGACACACTAAAACAAACATCCCCTTCAACCTTGCAAGAAGGATATGCACAATAGTGTCAGAACAAAATACTAGAGACTATAGACTACAAGAACTCAAAAACACACTAATTGACAGACACTACCCAGTTCAACTCATAGAGGATGGAATCAGACGTGCATCACAAATCGACATAAAAAAAACTTAAGAAAAGTTAGACACAGCAACACACCTTCCCCGAAAATACTGCCATACATATCCACATACAACCCCAGAAACAAAGAAGCCTTCACCATCATCACCCAAAACATACCAATGCTACATAAGGACCCCAAATTAAAAGAAATTTTACACACACACAAAATCATTAAAAGCTACAAACAACCAAAATCACTGAAAAAGATCCTCACAAAGGCAAAATTATTTTTCAAAATAACAGATACGAAAGTGAAAAGATGTGGTCGTCCAAATTGCGTAACATGCCCAAACCTTCTAGAAGGTTCAGAATTCCTCTTCAAAGAGGGACAAAAATTCAAAGTTAAATCTGACTTTACTTGTTCCTCAGAAAACCTTATTTATGTAATAAGATGCTCGGGCTGCCACGAAAACTACATAGGGTCCACAGGATTAACGCTCAGACGCAGATGCACTCTGCATCGACAGCAGATTGCATGCCCAGAATACCGAATGATACCCTTTAGTGAGCATATTGAGAAATGCGCAAAACAAATGCTACCACAATTTATAATCTTTCTTTTCTATCAATGTGCCATTAATACACCAACACAAATTAGATTGAATAAGGAAAC
>NC_068996.1:45948136-45950612 GCF_001194135.2 Octopus bimaculoides | reverse complement strand
ACACACATATATATATATATAAATAATAATAAAGGAGTTACGACGCAAAAACGTATAAATTCAAAAGAACATATTTATCTTCTTCAATATATTTCAGTATAAAGAATTCATTAAGATGCTTAAATCAAAATTTCTTTACACATCATTCAGGAACAGATATATATATATATATATACATACATACATTAATACATACACACACACACACACACTTGCGCACGCGCACACATACACACACACTCACACACACACATATATATTGCTGGGTGTAGGAATGGGTGTGTGGAAAGTAGCTTGCTTACCAACCACATGGTTCCAGGTCCAATCGCGCTGCATGTCACCCTGGGCAAGTGTCTACTACCATAGCCTCGAACCGACCAAATCCTGAGTGGATTTGGTAGACAGAAACTGAAAGAAACTCGTCGTATATATATGTGCGTGTGTGACAAGGCTGCATATTTAAATTACAGGTAAAATCGCAAGTGTTGGGTCTTGATATTAGCTCAAGTTTGCATGTGTAGCAACTGGAACTGGACTGGGACAGTTTGTGAAACATGCTCCTCAATTATTCCATTAATTATTTTCTATAATATAACACAATGTACCTTGACTAAGATACTTACCTTTTACTGAACAAATCAATGTACTTATATCCAGTTCTGGCCCTACTTTCATTGATATTTTGTGCATCTACTTAGTTTTGAACTGGTGATGTAACTATGACGTGCCGGTGATCTGATGAGCTAGATTTCTTTAGTTGCATTAATTTGTGAATATACAATTATGCACAAAAAATTTGTGTATACGTACTAATGCAAACTTACGCATAATTTCTTGCGCACTGACATTTGTACCACATGAAGGGAGTTGCAAGACAAAATAACTTCATAAGACAGAAACATCCAGTAATTTTGAAAATGTAAAATTTATGGAGAGTTAGAGCTTTTAACGAACAAACGACACTTGAGTGGAGGTTCAGAGTAAACAATCGATGAAGACAGACATTAAGCCAAGACGAAATGTAATGGGTAACGCCTGGGAGAAATTTTGAAAGGATATAGAATATGTAGAAGGGAAAAAATAGTAGAAGAGAAAAAATAAGAGAGAAAAAATAGTAGAAGAGAAAAAATATCGAGAGGCGAGAGAAATGACGTCCAGCTGGCTGAACGTCCCATCCAAAAAAGACAGAGAAACGGGAAAAATGGCTTGTAGCCATGTGTGACCTACAGGCGGAGGGGAAGGGGAGAAGAGAGAGGAGAAAGGAAAGAAACGAAGGGAGTGAGGAGAAGGGAGAAAAAAGAAAAATAGACGGGACAGCAAGGAAGGAGGGGAGAAAAAAGAAATATCGAGGAACATTGAGGGAGAAAGAGAAACAAAGAAAATAGGCGGAGAACAGAGTGTGAAGTTGCACAAATTATATATAAATGTAAAAATATGAAGCATAAAAAGTCAGTAGGCTTGAGAGGTGAATATATTGGTTACCATAATGTTCTAGTGAGCTGTATCTGCACTGATTTGCAAATATACAATTGTATTGTATAATGCGTAGTATACATATTAGTGCAGACATGTAAAGTAATCCATTATACACTGAAGTTATTATTACATGAAGAAGGCTACGAAACGGCCGTAATCCTAAGCATGCCAAGTGGATAAATAGATATATTCACCTCTAATACCTTCTGACTTTTTATGCTTTACTCTGTGGCATGTTAACCGGGTCCGCAAGAGGAGCTTTTCGTGATAGTCACATGATTCTGTAAACCCATATTTTCCACTACAAATTTATATACATATTCACACATACATTCAAGCATATATACACATATATACGCATACATAGACACATACATGCATGTTTTTTTCCTGAAGTCACAAAGCAACGATTTTGCTTATTATATTGTTGAAGGCGACGTACAAGCATTATTCTTTTCCTATTGTTCATAATTTTGTTTTTATTTTGTCCTTGTTTACTTTGTTAAAATGTCGGTTGCTCTATACAAGGCTTCACTGTAAGTTCATATCCTGTCTCATGTTAAGCTACTTATTTCGTTCTAGACTTCTTTTAAAATTCTTCCTTGGTGATATTTAGCTGCCAATAGCATTGTTAGTCCCATTTTCCGAGAGGTCTCTGAGCTTTAAGGGTGTCGCGAAAGGCCTGGCTGGAGGCCCAACCTTCTGAGTTCTTTTACAGGGCTTAGAAAAACTGAAAAATACCTGCAATAAGTTTGGGAATCTGAGAGGGGAAGATGTTGAATAAAATCATAATTAACTGATCCTCGTGCAGTACGGAATTTTGTCAGTGAACAGGTCGCGGTTTCAAAGCGACGAAAATGTTTTGACAAATTAAATTTAAATGTTGAAGTGAATCTAACGGTTTTTGTGTGTTTTTAAATGGCTTATAAACACCTTCCACACTGCAATTGTTTATATATATATATATATATATAATAATAATAATAATAATAATAATAGG
>NC_068996.1:45946542-45947968 GCF_001194135.2 Octopus bimaculoides | reverse complement strand
TATATATATATATATATATATGTATATATATATATATCACTAAAGCGACTGAGGGCGCTATTCAGCACAAGTATTGCTAGAAATAAGAGTTAAAACAACTCATAGCCACAATAATGCATCGTCTTATTTACTGACAAGGGACACGGTGCGTTATTGTGGCTCTGAGTTGTTTTGACTTATTTCTAGCATATATGGGCACAAGACGTCACCAACGGTGCAAATAACATGAAATACGTAAACAATGAGAAAAATTGGAAAACAGGACAAATAAAGACCGAGAAAGGACCCCTCATCAGTTGTCGGCTATCTACCTACTCCTCATTTCGAGCGCTCAACCACAGTTGCTCCCATAAACTCTAAAATAAAATTTGGGATTTATGGAGAGTCAAAGTTGGGAACAAAATCACGACAGTGGAGACATACAAGGAAATCGAACGAAAACAAACATGGAGGGTCGTTAGACCAGAACGACAAGAAAAAATAGTGAACGCTGGGAGAAACATATTTTTGAAAAGAGACAAGGTAGAAGAGAGAGAGAAAAGACATGTCCATTCGTTTAAACGTCCGTGCAGGAAAAGATAGTTACGTAAGGAAAAGAAAGATAGACGATGGTCACGTGTCAGCAAAGAGAGGGAGAAAGAGAGACAGATAGAAAACGGTGAAGGAGAGTAGAGGAGAAAAAGGGAATTAGAGAAGGATGGAGGAAGAAAACAGTATAGAGCAGAGAGTGGCCTAAAAAAGGTGAAGACAAAGTTTATATATGTATATATAGGCGCAGACGTGGCTGTGTGTTAAGAAGGTTGCTTCCCAACCACATGGTTCCAGGTTCTGTCCCACTGCATGGCACCTTGGGCAGGTGTCTTCTACTATAGGTTTGTGAGTGGATTTGGTAGATGGAAACTGAAAGAAGCTTGTCATATATGTGCGTGTGTGTGCATGTTTGTGTGTCTGTGTTTGCCCCATCATTGCTTGACAACCGATGTTGGTGTGTTTACGTCCCAGTAACTACGCCGTTCGACAAAAGAGACCGATAGGCTAAGTACTACGCTTACAAAGAATAAGGCCCGGGGTCGATTTGTTCCACTATAGGTGGTGCTTCAGCATGGCCGCAACCAAATGGCTGAAACAAATAAAAGAATAAAATAATAAAAGAATATATATATATATGTATGTATGTATATACACGAGGGAGTGCTTAAAAGTTTCTGGCTTTATGGATGTCGCGAAAGGCCTGGTTGGAGGCCCAACATTCTAAATTCATTTACGGGGCTTAGAAAAACTGAAGGACTCCTGCAATTAGTGTGTGAATCTGAGAAGGGAATATGTTGAATAAAATCTTGATTAACTGATCCTCCTGCATTTTCTTTTACGGAAAGCCAGGAAATTTTCAGCACTCCCTCGTGTATATACTACACACACACACACA
>NC_068996.1:45934841-45938284 GCF_001194135.2 Octopus bimaculoides | reverse complement strand
CAGCCCATTTCTGGGTGAGTTTGGCCACCCTGTTCGTCACTTCTTCCCAGTTTTTCTCCAACTGGAGGTCCGGACCGAACCAGACCCCAATAATAATAATGATGATGATGATGATGATAACAACAACAACAACAACAACAACAATAATAATAATGATGATGACGACGACGACGACGACAACAGCAACAACAACAACAACAACAACAACAACAACAACAACAGCAACAACAGCAACAACAACAACAACAATAATAATAATAATATCAACAATAACAACAACAAGAGCATTCGGAGAGCGGAAACCTCCACTAGGGCAACACCAATGTCCTCTCAACGATTAGCCAGAGATGATCTTTAAAATGAGAATATCTGAAATAAACTCGACTGCTCTCACAAACGAGAATACTAAATGTGAACCCGATCGCTCTCAAAAATTAAGTAAAAAAAATAAAAACAAAAATGATCCAGCATCCTTGTCTGGTACCTGATCGATCCCAATGGTAGTCATGGAATGTGAAGGTGGGTGTGCGGTACCTGCTTGTAATACTGTGTGTTTGTGTCGTCTGCAGTGGGAACAGGGACAGTTTTCTCTATGAAGGCCTTTTTCAGTCTATTCACTGATATAGTGTCTTTACGACCATTAAGGTCTATAGTGAAAAATTTATCCGTGTGTGAAAGAAAACGGAAAGGACCTGCATACGGTGCTGTTAAGGGAGGTTTAACAACATCGCTGAGCACAAAAAGAATGTGAGTCCAAGAAGTAAAGCTTCCTTCAAGGCAGAGCTAGAAATGCAATTATCAAGTAGGTAAGAGGTTTTAAACACGAGCGATATATTCAAAATTGGTAAAACTAAAAATTGTCGTGGATAAATTAAATTTATTATTGTTACTGAATATGTTAGTGTTATGTAATTTCCAAATGAGTTTGCTGCTGTTTGTTTATGTAGTTTGATTACTTTATCCATCAGTTTCTACTAAGATAGAGACGCGAGTAAAATTAATAATAGAGAAACAAAAATAAAACATTCGAAACAGCAACGCTACCATAATATACGTGGAAAACATGAGCGTGCTTTCAAGGGAGATGATCAGAGAAAGACTTGAAAGTCAACGTAAGATCAATCCAGAATCCTTATCGGTACCGGATCGATGCCAAAATCTTATCGGTTCGTGCCAGTCACAAGGCCAAACATCCCTGAAAGTTTCATCCGAGTCCATCCAGCGGTTCTTGAGATATCATCTCCACGGACAAAGAAGCAAATAAACAAACACGACTGAAAACCATACCCCCGCCTTCACTAAAACGGAAGTAATAATGGTTTCAAATTTTGCCACAAGGGCAGCCATTTTGGGTGAGGGGATGATTCGATTACATCGACTCGTGTTCAACTGGTATTTAATTTATCGGCCCCAAAAAGATGAAAGACAAAATCGACCTCGGCGGAACTTCAACTTAGATCAGAGTGACAGACGAAATACCGCTAAGCATTTCGTCCAGCATGCTGACGATTCTGCCAGCTTGCCGTCAAACAGAACTAGATGTGGATACAACTGTTACGACAAAACAATGAGCTACCTCTTATATATATGAATGATCTAAAACTGTACGCTACAAACGATAAACAGCTGGAAACATTACTACAGACAGTACATGGATTTACCAAAGAAATAAATATGAAATTTGGCTTAGAAAAATGTGCCAAAGCAACCTTGAAGAGAGGAAAACTAATTAAGAGAAGCAACATTACACTAGATACAGCAAATGAATAAATAAGAGAATTAGACCAAAACCAGCCATACAAATATTTAGGAATCAATGAACTAGATACGATACAACACACACAAATGAAAGAGAAAATTTAAAAAATACTATAGACGAGTTAGATTAATACTGAAAACGGAGTTTAATGCGTAAAACAAGATAGGTATCAACACTGTAGCTGTCCCAGTCATAAGTTACAGCCACAATATCCTTAACAGGGCTCTAAATGAACTAATCAAAATAGACAGGAAAACGAGAAAAATAATGACAGGATCTAGGATGCACCATCCAAAATCTGACATAGAAAGGCTATATATACAACGTATGTAAGATAGTAGAGGCGTTACAAGGCTAGAAAACTATTACAAAAATACTAGAAGACTGCAAAAATACCTACTTCAGAGGAAGGAAAACTAATACAAATAACCACAAACACGAACAAAACCAAAAAACTCTTTTCTGTCTTTAAGGAAGCTGACAAATACAAACAAGAAATCATAATACCTAACAACTACGATGAAAAAAAAGAAACAACAAAAGCTGTAAAGCAACTGAAATCCAAACTAAAACTGGAACAGCAACGGACCATGATAAAAGGATGGCAAGAAAAGCCCCTACCTGGTAAATACTGGGCTAAATAAACGCAAAAGAAATAGACAAAGCAAAATCCCAACAATAGCTGAGAAGATCAAAGCCTTCCCCACCAGAAATTACCCCAAAACATATAATGAAAAGAAACAAGTAATTGCAGAATACGTGGAGATGGACAAGAAACAATAAACCATATTGTCTCTGATTGCCCAATCCTGGCTAAAATGGAATATATTCACAGACACAACAGAGTTGGGAAGCTATGCCAACACTATAGAATAACAACAGAAAAAGGACGGTATAAGCACACGCCGGAAAAGGTCACAGAAAATGAAAAAGCAACCATACTGAGAGCACTCCGTCGGTTACGACGACGAGGATCCCAGCTGATCCAATCAACGGAACAGCTTGCTCGTGAAATTAACGTGCAAGTGACTGAGCAATCCACAGACACGTGTACCCCTAACGTAGTTCTCGGGGTGATTCAGCGTGACACATAGCGTGACAAGGCCGGCCCTTTGAAATACAGGTGCTACTCATTTTTGCCATCTGAGTGGACTGGAGCAACGCGAAATAAAGTGTCTTGCTCAAGGATACAACGCGTCGCCGGGAATTGAACTCACGACATTACGATCGTGAGCCGAATGCCCTAACCACTAAGCCATGCGCCTTCACATACTATAGGATATGCCAATACACACAAATAGAGAAATTAAGGCCAATAGGCCGGATAGAGTTGTCAGAGATCATCAAGAAAAAAAAAAATGATTTGTAATTGATGTAAATATCAATAGATGACAACGTTTCTCTAAAAGAAACGGAAGAAATTTCAAAATACAAAGACCTGGAAATAGAGGCAACTCGAATGTGGAATCTAAAAACAGAAACAATTCCTATCATAGTAGGTGCCTTAGGTATAATAAAAAAATATTCAGACAAATACATAACAAAAACACCAGGACTTACAAATATATATAACATACAGAAAATTGCACTACTGGGCACTGCACACATCCTACGCAAAACACTTTCAATACAGTAACCATAAGAGCACCACAGCAAACCACAGCACATACCCAAGGCGCACAGA
>NC_068996.1:45931431-45934816 GCF_001194135.2 Octopus bimaculoides | reverse complement strand
ATAAAACTACCGAACAATAATAATAATAATAATAATAATAATAATAATAATAATAATAATAATAATAATAATAATAATAATAATAATAATAATGTCAAGAAAAGAGGGTGGCCGTGGACTTTTACAACAGGAATTAACAATCAAGATTGCCACAACAGGCCTAGACACTTACCTGAAAAACTCCGATGACTGGATGTTAATACTTGTCTCAAAGCATGATAACAAGAAAGCATCATACTCAGTAACAAAACAGGCAAAGGAATATCTAAGTGAATTGCAAATACAACTTCAAGAATTAGACGTACTAGAAATAAGCGCAGAAAAAACTAAAGGTATGAAAACTCGTGCTAAAACTGATGCCTTAGATATTATGACTGATAAATGGCAAGAAAAACCTCTCAATAGCAAATACCCAAAGAGAGTTAATAATGCAGATATTGACAAAGCCCTTGCCTTTCAATGGTTAGTGTCTTCTGGCTCAAAACCGGAAACGGAAGGGTTTATCATAGTATGATTACCTACAAGCAACTACCAGGTCAACATATTAAAGAACAGCAGTAGCCCAACATGTGTATATAAACAACAAAATGAAACCATTTATCACATTGTCTCCATGTGCAGTCTTCTTGCGCCTACAGAATATCTTAACAGGCATGATAGAGCAGCACAATATTTTCACTTGGTTATTTGCAAAATTCTGGACCTGCTCCATGATAAGAGCTAGTGGGAACACAAACCACCTCCAGTGCTTGAAAATGATCACATCTCACTCCTCTGGAACTTTATCATTCAAACGGACAGAAAGACAGATGAGAATAGGCCAGGCATTATATTGAAAGACTTCAGACAAAAGACATGACTTACCATTGATATGACTGTCCCAATCGACATAAATGTAACTGTCAAGACTTACCAAAAACTGAGCAAGTATAAAGATCTTGATATAGAAATTAGCAAACTGTGGAACCTGAAGACTAAAACAATACCTGTTGTCATAGGTGCCCTAGGAATGATAGCAAAAGGGGCTGATTGGTACCTAGCTCAGATACCAGGAAACCACAAAACGGCAGAAATTCAAAAGATAGTGCTCATGGTAACTGTCCATATCCTACGTAAGATACTGTCTATGTAAACTCAAATTTTGAAACAAACTCATTACTTTCTTAAGATTTCTTAAACATTCTCTAGAACAATACTTTGTGCAAAACCAAATATATGACACTCCAGGCATAACACCTACATGAACTTCTAACTTGTTGTCTCTTGAGGTCTCTGGGTGAGACTTGGATCCAACTTGTAGAAATGCAAAGCAAAAGTCAAACATATAATGATAATAATAATAATAATAATCACAGATTTGCTTGTCAGTTGTTTGACCTTAACCAGTTGAGCATGTCCCTTGTTGGCTGACGATATGTGCATCTCTGATCATGAGCAGAAGTAGTGCGGGAGCATCATAGCCATGTGTTGAGAGGAATTCTTTGGGGTTTGAATAATTTACCTTTGGAAACATGGATGTTTTGCTCAACATCTTTAAACGAACCTTATTCAGGGACCTTTTGAGCGGGATGGGCTACTCGACCTGAAAAAATTCTAACTGGGCCCCACCTGCGAGGTCATGCGCTGTTTATCTTGATATGAGATCACCATGTCGCGCACATATGGTTGTGATGCATGTGCCTGGTGTACCCTTATGAGACGGGTAGCCATGATGGGTATATTGGGCTTTGTATATTTTACCCCAGTGTCACTTTGATTGCATGCACTGCTCTCTCACTCAATAAAAATAATAATAATAATAATAATAATAATAATAATAATAATAATAATAATAATAATAATAATAATAATGATAGTAATAATAATAATAATAATGGCACAAGGCCAACAATTTCAGCGTTGAGGGATAAGTCACTGGTACTTATTTCATCGATCTCGAAAAGATAGGAGTTAAAGTCGGCCTCGATAGAATTTGAGCTCTGAAAGTGAACACAGACGAAATGCCTCTTAGCACTTTGTCTGGTGTGCTACCGATGCTGCCAGCTCACCCCCCCCCAAAAAAAATAACACCCCAAAAACAACGTTATGTTGATGCTGTAAATTATATACTGAAATTTTTCTCTTCAATATATTATACATAAATCTTTTTGAAAGAGAACTGATTGGTTTCGGACGAATGAACATCTTATGCGTTTCATAATAAATCAGATTTTAATACAGATGTTAGGTGAAGGTGGTGAGCTGGCAGAATCATTTGCACGCCGGGAAAACTGCTTTACGGTATTTCGTCAGTTTTTTACTTTCTGAGTTCACATTCCGTCGAGGTCGACTTTGCTTTACGAAGTAGCAGTTGATCACTGGGGGTCGATGTAATCGACTTACTTCTTCCTCACCCTCTAAATATGCGTGCATGTATATAAATGTACATCTGTATATGAGTCTTTGTATCCTTTTACTTGCTTCAGTCATTAGACTGCGGCCATGCTGGAGCACTGCTCAGGAATCTAGATCCACCTCGTCTGTGCAATGGCACCAGACTGGTGGTGAAAGCGATGCAAGTCCATGTCCTAGAGGCAACAGTTATGACTGGGAACTATGAGGGTGAGGATGTCTTCTTCATTCCACGGATCCCTTTAATCCAATATGACCTCCCATTTAAATTTAAACGTTTCCAGTTCCCGGTGAAACTAAGTTTCACTATGTCAATAAACAAGTTTCAAGGACAGCCTCTCAAGATTGCTGGACTTCACCTTGCTTTTCTCATGAGCAATATGTAGGATTTTCGCGAGTTGGAAGTCCCCAAGATCTTTTCATTTATGCACCAATTCAAAGACACTCAAAATGTCGTATATTTAGAAGCTCTAGATAATTAAACTGTGATTGATTTCCGGATGTGTTTCAATACATTTGTTTATATTCACGTCATCTGATAGAATTTTTGTTAAATGTTCTTATTAACAGGAGAGGAGCGCTCGCAGGCCGGTTCTTCTCAAATTTATGCATTTTTAGGTTCAACGTGTTTCAAATAAGTACTGACAATTGAAGGTGATTGCAAAGACAAAGAACTTCCTGTTTTTTTTTTAATAATTTTAACAGTGAGAACATCGGATGAGACATATTATAGACATTAATTGTTTGTACCTCAGCTAATTAGTGTTGAGAACTCCATAATCCATGTTTCATTTTACTTAGAGATTTAAAAGCATACTTAAATTTCATTATTTTCAGTAACCTGGGAAACGCCGGGTTATTAACGTATAAAGTTGGTATCTCAACTACTAGGAGGTAAGACATGTGTTTGTTTCATGTTAGAGATCTAAAAGGCATTTTAAAATTTCATTATTTTCTTTAATCCAGACAACGCCGGGTATTTCTGCTAGTATAT
>NC_068996.1:45930240-45931220 GCF_001194135.2 Octopus bimaculoides | reverse complement strand
TTTTAAAACAAATTTCAGGGATAACTCTTGTATTCTTATTCGCATATCCAGCAACCCTAGTCGCCTACTGTGAAATACAAAAAAGAACAAAACCGAGTACTTGAAACTCATTATTCGCGCTACAAACCAATTGATTTTACAGATGCGTTGGAAAGCTTTCTTCTCCCTCTGTAACTCTACAGCTCTACTTTTATATTCTTCATCCCTACTGTACTCTCTACACATTCTGATTGAATCTTTCATGTGTCAGCATGTACCTCCTTGTGACAATATAAACTTTCATTTAATCAAGATACACTTCGCCTGAAGACTACCCTGCGGTATACACCTCCCATGGATATTTACCACTTTCGAGGTTCCGCTCGCTATAAAACATATGTAGCCCCGATCTTATCTACTCCATTCCTCATATGTTCTTATCTGCATACCCGGCAAACCTGGTCTCCTGTCCAATATAAAAAGTGCTTTTTTCAATTTATTTTACTTCAATACGAAAAAAATTCACAACCTTCCGTCTCAATATACCATTATTGTCCCTGAGAGTTTCTTTTTTTATATTAACTACGGATTGCTTGAAGCTAACTTTCTTCCTACACCTCGATCCCCGGTACTTTTTTCAGCCTGGTGCTTATTCTATCGGTATCTTTTACTGAACCGCTTGGTTAAGGAGACGTAAATACACCAACGCCGGACACACACACACACACACAAATCCACTCACAAGATTTTGGTCGGCCCGAGGCAAGAGTAGAAGACACTTGCCTAAAGTGCAACGCAGTGGGACTGAACCCGGAACCATGTGGTTGGGAAACAAGCTTCTTACCACAGTCACGACTGTGCATATATATATATATGTGTGTGTGTGTGTATACACACATTCACACACACACACACATATATATATACATCATATATATATACACACTCATCATATATATACACATCATATATATATATATATATATATATATATATATATA
>NC_068996.1:45928953-45930214 GCF_001194135.2 Octopus bimaculoides | reverse complement strand
TCATCATATATATACACATCATATATATATATATATATATATATATATATATATATACACGTAAGCATGTATGTTTATGACATGTATATGTATGAATGTATAGGTAATATATGAAAGAGATCAAAATGGAGGAAAACAAAATAGAAAAAAATAAACGAAAACAATATCCTTCTTTGAACATTTTTTTAATTTACGTTGTTTTTATATTATGTCTGCTGTTGTTTTTTGATGATTTTTTTTTTAGCAGATTGTTGTTATTTTCACACTGTTTGATCTCGCAGACGTCAAAAGTGTAAGAAAAATTGGTTACTCAATGTTCCAGAACAATTGTTACTACAACCATAAATTATAAAGTGCTGCCTCAGAATGGTTTAATTTACATGGATTTTGGAACCACCTGCTGAAAATTAATCGGTGGAGCAAGTGTTGTCAGAGTAGGTAAGAGAGCTGATAATTGTAAATGAAGAATGTGCTATTATTATTTGTACTCTAGGCTCCCAGAACTGTGATTATCGGAATCGGCACAGTGGATGATCAAATACTTATAAATACACGCACACACATACACACGCACATACACGCAAACACATGCGCGCACACAAACACATGCACACGCGTGTGTATGTATACATTTAGCAATATACATACATACACACACACATACACACACACACACACATATATATTTATATACGCATCTCTCTCTTCCTCTCTCCCCCCTCTCTCTCTCTCTCTCTCTCTCTCTCTCTCTCTCTATATATATATATATATATATATATATATATATATATATACATACACATGTATACATATATGCACATAAATATATATACATATATATATATACACATACATATATATTCTGGGGCCACTACTGTTCATAGTGGCCCTTCTGGACATGCCCACGGTCACTCGGAGAGCCACTGTCACTAGCTATACTGATGACACAAAGATATCTCAGGCAATAAAGAATCCTGATGATATTGTAAGCCTGCAGAATGACCTAAATGCAATATATGAGTGGGCACAGCAAAATAATATGCAGTTCAATGCGGAAAAAATTCAAGTACTGCGCTACAAGACCACAAGTACCTCCCAACTGGCATACACAGGGCCTGGAGGTACTGCAATCCCAGAACCACAAACAGTAAGAGATCTGGGCATCAACATGTGTAGTGATGCATCATTTCACATGCACATTGTCAAGTTGACAGCAGAGTGCAGACTACTGGCAGGGTGGATACTGAGGACATTCCGTACA
>NC_068996.1:45925923-45928595 GCF_001194135.2 Octopus bimaculoides | reverse complement strand
AGGTGCCGTCCACTGCATCTCACATAAGAACGAGATACTGCAGCAGCCTCGGTTTCAGAGGACCTCAACTCTTCAATGCCCTACCAAAACATTTGAGAGACATGCAAGACATGGATGCGGAGGTCTTCAAGACAAAACTTGACGCTTTCCTCTCCACGATACCAGACGAACCAATGGCTCGTAATGAGACGCAGTTTAGTGCAGCTATGTCAAATTCTCTTATACACCAGATGTGCCATCAAAACTCTTGATTGGACCATGTCAGGTGGGGGAGAAGAGCCATGCAAGGAACGTGAAAATCACAGTGGTGCACCAGCATGACCGCAGCCACTTGGCTGAAACACATAAATAAATAAATAAATAAAAATACATATATATACATACATATATACATACATATATATACATATATGCATACATATATATATACATACATATATACATACATATATACAAATCGACGTTGTCAGGTGCAGTGTGTACCATCCTTCAGGTGTGGAAGTGATCTCAGAGAGCAACGTTGAGATGAAGTGTTTTGTTGAAGAACGCAATGCACCACCCGGTCTGGGAGTTAAAATTGTAATGGTACATTTAATATATAGTGTGATGCAATTTATCAATAATTGATATACACGAATAAGCGTTCAAATTTGATCGGGTGGTTGGTTTTCAAATCATAACGGTGTAATATTCATTACGAGCTGGGTATTTTTGGGGTGTGTTTTGAAAGTTACCAGTAAAGTATACATAAAAAATTAATATAGAATCAAAAAACCTTGTCCAGAAAATAATTAAATTAATTAATTAATTAGTTGATAATAATTGATTAATATTGAAGTGGGATCGCGGGACGGGTGTTAAAAAAATTACATTAAAAAAATATTAAAATAAATAAAAAATTCGATAGCGAATATACATTTTACAAGTAAATACATACATATAAAAACATAGATAAATACATATACAATCATATATAATTATATATAATTATATACATACGCGCACTTGTGGCACAGTATTCTACATACAAGAAGGCATCAAGCCGTAGAAACGTCAGCACGCCGGGCGAAATGTTTAGCGGTATTTCGCCCGTTGCTACGTTCTTAGTTCAAATTCCGCTGAGGTCGACTTTACCTTTCATCCTTTCGGGGTCGATATATTAAGTACCAAATGCGTACTGGGGTCGATCTAATCTATTGGCCCCACCTCCCAAAACATTTTGGGCCTTGTGTGTAGAGTAGAAAAGAATATTGATTATCAAGGCGGCGAGCTAGCAGAATTGGTAGCGCACTGGACGAAATGCTTAGCGGTATTTCGCCAGTCTTTACTTTCTGAGTTCAAATTCCGCCGAGGTCGACTTTGCTTTTCATCCTTTCGGGGTCGATAAATTAAGTACCAATTACGTACTGGGGTCGATCTAATCGACTGGCCTCCCGCTCCCCAAATATTTCGGACCTTATGGCTAGAATAGAAAAGAATATTCCATATACAAACACAGAAACACCCACACATAGATAGATAGATATGCAAATACGTAGAAAAACATTAAAACTCCTTAGGAGATGGCCAACGTGTATTTGTGAAAGTATTCAAACATCACATAAAGATATTTATACCCGGAAGCCGCGACGAACTCTTCATCACCTTATGTAACACAAATGGAAGCAGTGATTTACAACACATCCACCAAATAACTATCCACTTTTTTTCCCTTCCCTTTAACCTCCCAACGCGGAGTACAGGCCACTTATAATTGAATTCCATGTCGCATAATTTTTCGCTTCTGTACTTATACTCCGCCATGAATGTCCCCCTTTCTCTAGTTCCTTTTGTGTTGATCTACGCCACGAGTTCTTAGGCCTACCCCTCTTTCTTTATCCATCCGGATTCCACTGTAAAGCACTTTTCGCTGCATTTGGTGTGTCCTTTCTAATTGTGCTACCAATCCACTTCCACTCTTTCTTAAATATTTGCTCCTTAATCGAAACTTGATTCGTTCTTTGCCATAGCTCCATATTGCTTATGTGTTCGGGCCATCTGATTTTAAGTATACTACGCAAGCACTCAGAGAATTAAATTAAGAGAAACACAATTGGGTGGGGTGGGTTAACCTCACTTGTCATATCCAATAGGTGTCAGAGGATATATATTCATGTGTGTGTTTGTGTGTGTGTGTGTGCGCGCTTGATAACCAATGTTAGTGTGTTTACTTCCCCGTAACTTAGCGGTTCGGCAAAAAAGACCCGTTAGAATAAGTATTAGGCTTACAAAGAATAAGTATCAGGGTTGATATGTTCGACTAAAACCCCTTTTAAAGCGGTGCTCCAGCATGGCCGGAGTCATATAACTGAAACACATAAGATAAAAGAATACCTGTTCAAAATCTCTCTTTCGCTCTCTCCTCTCTCTCCCTCCCTCTCTCTTTCCCTCTCTATCTCTCCCTCCCTTCTCTCCCACCCTTCTTTCTTCCTCTCTCTCCCCTCTCTCTCCACTCTCTCTCCACTCTCTCTCTGTCACTCTTTCCTCTCTCCTTACCTTTCTTTCCCTCTCTCTCTCCTTCCCTTTCTTTCCTCCCCGCCCCTATCCCCCCTCTCTCACCCTCCTTCTCCCTCTCTTTCTTTCCCTCCCCTTCCCTATCTCCCTCTCCCTCTCGACCCTTCTCCGTATATATA
>NC_068996.1:45923935-45924542 GCF_001194135.2 Octopus bimaculoides | reverse complement strand
TATATATATATATATATATATATATATATCGAAAAAAGGTGCTAAATACCAGCCAGATTAATATATCTGAAAATTTATGGTAACAAAATTTTATCAACGTAACCGAAACAGGTGAAATTCAAAGCGAACTGAAATAGTACATACACACACACGCACACACATACTGGCGCGCGCACATATATATGTACGTATGTATATATATACATATACACAAACACACACATATATATATATACATACATATATATATATGTATACACACACATACACACACACACACATACACACACACACACACATATATATATATATATATACTCACACATACACAAATAAAATTTTTCAGGATTAAATAAAAAGACAACAAACAGAAAAGATGACATACCTATATATATAATAATAATAAAAAAACAAGTAGTAAATAAACAAACGAACATATACTAAATACACAGGCAGACAGAAAACACAGAAAGTCACCAATTCTTCATCAGTTATCAGCCAGAGGAGGCACTGACAAACTTGCCAGGAATGGAACCACACACACACACACACACACACACACACACACACACACATATGTATGTGTGTGTGTGTGTATATATATATA
>NC_068996.1:45921873-45922507 GCF_001194135.2 Octopus bimaculoides | reverse complement strand
CTTCACCACGATAATAAACAGACAAGAGATTTCAGCCTGCGATAAACGTCTGTCCTCAAGGCCCTGGCATCGAAGCCAAAACACAACTAGTGATAAGCTCTGCCAAACGACGAACATCTGTATAACAAGAATCACGGCCCGGCATCGATGCCACGCCATCACAACTAGTGATCAGCACTGCCACACTCAGCCTCTCCTCACTTTAACATACAGAACTTTTCCTATAGTGTACTAACGAACTGGTATAATTACTCACGTGCCATTTACTGACTCTCTTTCTATCTGCTGTAATAACTCACACATACACACTTTTCTTTGTATGACGGCCTGTCTTTGATTATGTTCTTATATGTCGCATTCACACTCTCACACAGACATACATCTTTAACGCTACAATAAATATCTCTGTTATTCATCTAATACAGTTGTGGTCTTTCATTACTGGTCATCTATGTTATCGTCGCATAACATATTATGTATATCATCTTTGATATATTATTGTGTGTTCGACCGTGTGACACGTTTAAATAAAAGGAGTCCTCTGTTTTTCCATTCGTCACCATTTCTCCTTTATGAGTTCACACGGTCGTCCCTACATATGTAATAGTGTCTATCTATCTATCTATCTATCTAT
>NC_068996.1:45916796-45917365 GCF_001194135.2 Octopus bimaculoides | reverse complement strand
ATGAGTTTTTAATATGCATGCGAACCAGTAAATTATTTTAATTTTTTACCTTCATAGTTTACACAGAATATATATGCATTTCAATCATGTAAATATACGTCTATGTGTGAAGGTGCATGGGTCAGTAGTAAGAGCGTCGGGTTCAGAATTGTGAGGTAGTCCGTTCGATTCCCGGACCGGGCTGTGTGTTGTGTTCTTGAGCAAGACACTTTATTTCCCATTGCTTCAGTTCACTAAGCTGTAGAAATGAGTTGCGATGTCACTGGTGCCAAGCTGTATCGATCCCTTTGCCTTTCCCTTGGATAACATCAGTGGTGGGGAGAAGGCGAGGTTGATATGCATGGGTAACTGCTGGTCTTCCACAATCGACCTTGCCCGGACTTGTACCTTGAAGGGAAACTTTTGCGGGTACAATCCCATAGTCATGCATGGCGGAAGGGGGTCTTTCTTAATTACCATTTGTATGTCTATGTGTGTGTATATATATATACATATATATATACACACACACACGTACATATATATATATATATATAAATATATATATATACAAACACACACACACACAC
>NC_068996.1:45914856-45916786 GCF_001194135.2 Octopus bimaculoides | reverse complement strand
ATATATATATATATATATATATATATATATATATATAGATAGATAGATAGGTAGACAGATAGGTAGATAGATAGATAGATATATAGATAGATAGATGATGGATAGGTAGGTAGATAGATAAATATACTAGATAAATAGATAGACGGATAAATAAATAGATGGATAGATAGATGGATAGATAGATAAATAGATAGATAAATAGATAAATAGATAGATGGATAGATAGAGAGACATATAGATAGATGATGGATAGTTGATGGATAACTGATTAATAGATAGATAAATAGATAAACGGATAAATAGATAGATAGATAGATAGACAAATAGATAGATATAAGTACGAAAGTTCTGAGATGGAATATAACATTTTTGTTCTCTAAATATAGGCGCATGTTGGGTAGGTAGTGTTGCCATGATAAAAACGAGCAAATTTTGAATAAGAACTTTAAGTGGGAACTTTAAGTGTAATCTGTCAACGTAACGCAAAAAAGTTTCAAGAAAACACCAACAAAAACGACTTTCAGTACATAACAATCTAGATAGTTACTTTTTGGTTGTGTGTATGTGTGTGTGTGTGTGAGTGTGTATATTTCTTTATGTCTTTCAACATACAGACAACGTCTTATACTAATTTTGCACCCAAAAAACGCACTATGGCTTATTTTCGGGGGATGTCTTATATTTTTGTGGAAAAAATCCAAGAAAATCAAAAAGTGTTATTTCCTCGTGTAAAAGGAAAATAATCGTAAAAAGAAAACTCATGTTCTTAGTTATCAAAAGTTTATTTATTTGCTTCTTGTTTTTAGTCAAGTACAAAAATTTCGTCCTCTTCTGGAAAATAGTCGTAAATCGTCAAACCCCGAGCTTCAGACTGAATGTCTTGCAAATCCATTTGGGGGACAAGAGAGTCAAGCCAAGGGAGTTAACTCCATGCATGCGCACTTAGCGCAGATTTTGGCCAGGCTGCAGCAGCTGGTTTATTTTGCAAACATCACAAGGTCTTGCAATCAAGCTGATGCATTTTTGACTAGGTTTTATTTTCGGGCTAGGACTTATATTAAAAACATCCTGAAAAATCATGATAGGACTTATTTTCGGAGTAGGTCTTATTTTCGGGGAAACACAGTACTTAAAATAAAAACTTTCACTATAATGACAGGTAGTTGTTGTTGTTAAGAGAGAGAGATGGGGAAGAGGGGGAGAGAGATAGAGAGAGTGAGGGAGAGAGATAGAGATAGATAGATATATAGATAGATAAATAGATAGAGAGAGTGTGTGTGTGAAAGACAGAATTGAAATCGAAATTTCCCCAAGACACCTGGTAAAGGCTGGAGAGTATATCAGCCGAAACAACAAACAAGATGAGGACAAATTTCCGTCAAATGTAAATAATGTAAATAGTGTAAAAAACGAATTAAAATATTTCAAGAAAAAATAGCTTCTTTTTCTTTTCTACTCTAGGCACAAGGCCCGGAATTTTTGAGAAGGGCGGTAGTCGATTACATCGACCCCAGTACGCAACTGGTACTTAATTTATCGACCCTGAAATGATGAAAGGCAAAATCGACCTCGGCGGCATTTGAACCCAGAATGTAAAGACAGATGAAATACCGCCAAGCATTACGCCCAGCGTGCTAACGTTTCTTATTTCTTTACTGCCCACAAGGTGCTACACATAGAGGGAACAAACAAAGACAGACAAACGGATTAAGTCGATTAGATCGATCCCAGTGCGCAATTGGTACTTAATTTATCGACTCCGAAAGGATGAAAGGCAAAGTCGACCTCGGTGGAATTGGAACTCAGAATGTAAAGACAGACGAAATACCGCTAATCATTTCACCCGGCGTGCTAACGTTTCTGCCAGCTCGCCGCCTTAAAATAGCTTGTTGTTCAGAAATATAGTAAGAGAGAGAGAGAAAGAGAGAGA
>NC_068996.1:45911208-45913541 GCF_001194135.2 Octopus bimaculoides | reverse complement strand
GAGAGAGAGAGAGAGACACACACACAAACACACACATATATACATATATGTGTGTGTGTGTGTGTATATATATATATATATATATATATATATATATGCGCAGGCCGATGCAACTTGGCACCAATGACATCGCACACATTTCCATTGAACTGGAGCAACGTGAAATAAAGTGTCTTGCTCAAGAACACAACGCACATCCCCGTCCGGGATTCGAACTCACTACCCATTGATTGTAAGCCCGATATTCTAACCACTGAGCCATGCGCCTTCACTATAGATAGGGACATAGAATGTTCCTAATTCTTCATAAGATATTAACTAGATGCTATTACTCGGTTTAGCATCGTTAATGATAAGACTGAGATACTTCCCTTGTTGGCGGTGCCAGCGAAAGTTGCGGAGAACCTAGGACCGAAAGTAAACAATACATGGATAACAAGCGGTACAGAAGTGGACATAAGAAAGTGAATAAATGTAATTTAAGACGATGGACGCAGGACAAAGACAAAATAAATAAGAAACGATCAAAATATAGCTTCAGGGCCAAAATAACCGTATGACAGCTCGCCATCTTGTTTCTGCTTATAATATCATTAATTTAACGTAATCTTCGCAAACATTTGATCATCAGTTTTCAACAACTTTGCATATATCCTAACTGCGCACTGGGATCGATGTAATCGACAAGCCCTCTCTCCAAAAATTTCAAACTTTGTGCGTATAGAAGAAATAAATATCGGTTTCAAATGTTGACATGAAGGTGGAATGGAGTAAATCGATTACATCAAATCCCAGCGCTCAACTGGTGTCGCTGTAATTCCGATAGGATGAAAAACAAAGACGACCCCGGCAGAATTTGAACTCAGAACATAAAGACGGACGAAATGCCGCTAAGAATTTTTCCCCCGGTGTGCTGACGATTCTTCTAGCTTGACGTTTTATCAGAAAGGAATATTAAATGAATAAATGAAAAAAAAAAAATAAATAATATAAAGAACTTAGAAACTCATATTTGGCTGTACGAAGATGCTTAGTGTATTGTTTTATTCTTTTACTTGTTTCAGTCATTTGACTGCGGCCATGCTGGAGCACCACCTTAAAGAGGTGTTTTAATCAGAAAAATCGACGCCATGGATTTATTCTGGATCTGGTCGGTTTGACTGCCACCACCAATTCTGTTCGAATTGATTTCATATTCAGTGTAATGATACACTTTTGTTGGTTAATGAATGACGTGAAAATCATTTTCGTTTTAAATCAATAAATAAAGAGTTATTTAGCAATTAAAGTTTGAAAATTTTGGTAATTTTAGCCAATCGTAAACCACAGATTCATTCATGCATGTTTCCATAGTAATAAGTGGAACATGAGATCTCTTACTGTTTGAATATGGCAGCAAGCTCCTGTAACCTCTCTTCTATAATGCAGACACTGAAAACACAGGAGGATACTGTGTCGTACCTTCAAGAAAATGGTATAGTCGGAATCGTGACACACTGGAAGAACGCATACGTCATTGCATGTATGCAAAATAATAAAAGAGCACAACTAAAATTAAAACTTGTTCTACTGATACAGCCCCTCTTCCTCCTATTATTACTATTACTACTAGTAATAATAATAATAATAATAATAATAATAATAATAATAATAATAATAATAATAATAATAATAATCCTTTCTACTATAGGCACAAAGCTTTGAAATTTTAGTGGGAGGGAGCCAGTCGATTAGATCGATACCAGTATGCAACTAGTAATTAATTTATCGACCCCGAGAAGATGAAAGGCAAAGTCGACCTCGGCGGAATTTGAACTCAGAACGTGGCGACGAGCGAAATACCGCTAAGCATTTCGCTTGGCGTGCTAACTATTCTACCAGCTCGCTGCCCTACTACTACTACTACTACTACTACTACTACTACTACTACTACTACTACTACTACTACTACTACTACTACTACTGCCAATAATAATAATAATAATAATAATAATAATAATAATGATGATGATGATAATAATAATAATAATAATAATAATAATAATAATAATAATAATAATAATAATAATAATCAGAATCCTTGTCCGGTACCAGATCGATTCCAAAATCTAAAGGGACTGTGCCAGTCACAAAGCCAAACATCCCTGAAAGTTTTATCCGAATCCATCCTGTAGTTCTTGAGTTATCTTGTCCACGGACAAACAAACAAACAAATACGACTGAAAGCAATACCTCCGCCTGATGATGATGATGATGATGATGATGATGATGATGATGATGATGATGATGATGATGATGATGATGATGATGATGATGATGATGATGATGATGAT
>NC_068996.1:45910085-45910332 GCF_001194135.2 Octopus bimaculoides | reverse complement strand
TATATATATGTATATATGTATTTATGTATATATATGTATGTATTTATATGCATACATACATACATATATGCATGTATATATATGCATACATACATATATGTATGTGCGTGTGTATGACCTGGGCCAATACTGGCTGAAACCTAGCAAAGTATCAGAGTATATCTATCTATCTGTCTATCTCTTTCTCTCACTCACCCTCTCTGTCTGTCTGTCTGTCTGTCTGTCTGTCTATCTATCTATCTATCTA
>NC_068996.1:45906485-45910075 GCF_001194135.2 Octopus bimaculoides | reverse complement strand
TATATATATATATACACAGATATATGCGTACACGCGCACATGCATATTTGTAATAGTAAATTTTGTCGGATGTTTACATATATAATGTAAGCACACGTATGTTGCTGACATGCTATTTCGACACATGGACACTCATGAAAAGACGTTCATCATAATAACTAGATAGATAGGTAGACAGGGAGAGAGAGAGAGGGAGAGAGAGAGAGAGAGATAGAGGGGAGGGAGAGAAAGAGAGATAGACATGAATACCTGCATGTAAAAGAACAAAACAAAACAGTCATTATACTAACACAGCCACACACACACACACACACACTATATGTATATATATGCATGCACACATACACGCATGCACTCAGAATAAATAAATTAACTAATATATAAAGGCAACATATATATATATATATATACATATGGTAATAGACAGAAAGAATAAATAGCTAAAACAAGAAAAAAAAATATCTACGTTCATTTTATTGTTTTAATACAGGTGCGTGTGAAAATGATTTCTGTATTATATTAAGAATATTAAAAAGCACAGCCAGTGTTACTAATAATTCGGTGTCTTTCCTCTACCAGCCCCGCGGCAAAATGTATCACTTGTTACACATACCAGCTTTTCACCTAATGGGGCAAAAAGGCATTTCAAAAAATGCCAAAACTAAACCTGATGATACATTTGGCTTGGAGTTCAGTGTTTGACATTCGCACGCACACACACACACACACACACACATACACACACACACATACACATACAGACACACAACACATACACACACACTCTTATAAATACATACCTACAAACGCGCACATATATACATGTAACATTGAATTGCACCAGAAATGTACGCATATGTGCTGGTGCATTGCCGTATACATGTCGTATATATACAAGCATGTAAACGTATGTTCGTATCTACTTGATTATATATTCCTATATTCTCAAATAAGTGTATGTGTAGGTGTATGTATGTGTGTGTATGTGTGCATGTGTGTGTGTGTGTGTGTATGTGCGTGTACATACACACACACACAAACATGGATATTCGGGGAGAAAGAAATAGTGGGAAACAGAAAAGGAGGCGAAAAAAAGGAAGAGATAGGTAAATAACTAATCACGTAGACAGACAGGCAGACAGATACACATACAGACTGACATACAAATAGACAGACAGACATACACACACACATGCATATGTACACAGACAGATACATATATACAATAGATACACTAACAGACAAGATTACTTGACATGGTTTATAACTGCCAGAAACGTTACAGTACGGAACATATGATTTGGGATAATTTTCCGGCCTTTTACGTTTTGAGTTTCAATTATTTTAGCAGTAAAATTTACTTCTCTACTGTGAAAATAGCGATAAACAATTAAAAACCCAAAAGAATGCCACCTTCCTTTTAGTCACCACTCACTGTCTGACTGTCTTTATCTTTCTGTCTCACTTCCTCTCTGTTCCTCTTCTCTCACGCTTTTAATTTAACAGTGTGTGTATTTATCTATGTATATTTGTACAAAACGTTAGCGTATTAATATTATTGATTCGCTTGAAGTCGACGAACTGGCAGAACCGTTAGCACACCAGGTGAAATGTATAACGATATTTCATCCTACTTCGCTATCTAAGATGGACTTTACCTTTCATCCTTTCGGAGTCGATAAAATAAGTACCAGTTGAGTAGTGGGGTCGATGTAATCGACTGGTCCCCTCCAAGTTTCAGACCTTGTGCATATACTAAAAAAGATTATTTCTTCTCTTGGTACGGCATTCATTACACTGTGAACATTTTCCAAAATAAGAAAAATTGTCCAGTTACATATTTCGTTTCGGAACTACTTATAAATATAAGTAAACATGTTCATCCATAAAACTGATTAAAAGGATAAAACACGAAGTCATGATTGACAGATGCAAATTTAAAGAATTTCTTGCTGCTCTGTCATAAACATGGAAATTTTGACGGCATCAAATATGCAAAAGTCTTACTGAAATGTTGTTTGTCTTGTCTTCTTTTGTTTTACATTAAATCTTCGTATCGTGTAAAAAGTGTACATGTATCTATGAGCATTGTGTTCCTGAGCAAGACACTTTATTTTACCTTTCTCCTGTCCAATCAGCTGGCAAATATGAGTAGTATCTGTATTTCAAAGGGCCAACCTTGTCATAATGTCACGCTGAATCTCCCTGAGAACTACGTTATGGCTACACGTGGTTCGTTGAGTGCTCAGCCGCTTGCACGTTAATTTCACGAGCAAGCTGTTCCGTTGATCGTATCAGCTGAGACCCTCGTTGTCGTAACCGACGGATTACTTCTATCTGTGAACATAATATTGAATGCAGGTACAAGACTTATGGACTGCATCTATACAGGTGAAATGAACATCAGAAATGCTTGACTACACACAAAAACTGCAGGAGATACTTAACGGTATTACTAACTCTTCTAGTAATGATTAAATTCATCGCAATGTTGGGAGCTCTCCAGTATCTTTTCAGTAGGTAATTCACGGTCAGATACGTTTCCCACTAAGACTGTTACACATCGCCTTAAGGTGACAGCGGGAATAGAGCTAGCCTTCGCCTTTAGAGAGGCTTCAGCTGTGGTATCTTGTAAACTCGATGACGACCCTGTGCTAGTTTCATTTACTAAGGCTATATTTTTACCGACTGTCTCCGGTTATATGAGTTCGAAATCAATTTTCTACAGAATACAGCATCTTAGTCTTGCAGGAAAATCGAAGTTTTGAAATATGTAAAAAGTAAAATGGTGGCCGAGGAAATTTTCATACTTTTGCGGTGACATTTATATTAATTTTATTTTGTTAATTTTATATATGCCTGGCAGGTTAGTCAGTGTTAGGTACATTCATTGCATTATAGCATAAAGAAATTTCACAATGAGTCATTTATGTTCATTACGGAAACTTAACATCTCAAATTAAAATATTTGTTTCACTAATGCGAACACGCAGACAGACGTCTGTATGCATACACACACACACGCACACATACACACACACACACATGCTGACGTGCGCACGCACGCACGTACAGATACATTCACACACACATACACAAATACATATATGAGCACAGAAACATATAACACTCCCTTTCCTCGTGTGATCACGTGATCGTATCGTATCATGTCTACTTTTTTAAGTTACTTCTTACAAGCATCAGTAATATTTCACTTACGCACAAAGCATATATCGTTTACAAGCTCACATTTATAAATTGCAACGCCACACACACATACTCACAGGTGGACACACACTCACGCTCACAAACACACAAACACACGCACACTCACACGCATTCACACAAGTACACACATACACACACACACACACTCACATGCACAAACATACAGACGCACGCGCGCGCGCACAAAATTGTTTGTTAAAATACCTTCCATGACGTCCCCAATAAGGGTTTGTTTTCTGAATGCACCAGCTGCTGACAGAATGCTTGCTTCTGGCAGTATTTATAATTGTATATATGAATACGTTTAATTATGAGTATCTGTGTGTATGTATATATATATATATATATATATATATATATAT
>NC_068996.1:45901914-45903867 GCF_001194135.2 Octopus bimaculoides | reverse complement strand
TATATATATATATATATACATGCATACATGCATACACGCATACATACATACATACATACATACATACATATATGTGTGTGTGTGTGGATGTATATATTTATATATATATACAAATACATCCATATACCTATATATACATGCACACGCACACACATACACATATGTGGGCATATGCATATATATATGCACACATGTATACCTATAGACGAGTATATAATAAAATGAATAGTATATGACATACATAAAATAAATAACTATATAAATAATATGTGAAAAAAAGAGCGGGGTATAATGTTAAATCTATCAATTATAATAAACGATGTTAATACAAAAATAGAAAAGAGCTTTAGAGAGCTGTAGTAACAAATATAAAGGAAAAATATAGTAAAAACAGTAATAAGAGGAAACGAAACCAAAAAAAATTATTATAAAGATCTTTGTATGTATAACCAAAATGGTATCTACTCTAAATCAAAAGAGTGAGTTCAATTAGTGGGAGTAATTGTAGTGCGCTAAAAATTACCGTAAGCATATCCATATATCATTTATGAGAATTTGCTTAACATAGGTAGATATGTAAGGGATACGGAAAGAATTTATTTTTAAAAAATTGTGATAGTAGAGAGAAGTATTTATTTAAAAAAATACAAATTATATAAAAGGAAAAGAATTAAGTGTAAGAAAGAAGATTAAAAAGAAAGAATAGAAATAGAGATAAGAGAGGAAACAGTAAAGGAACATAAAAATAGAAAAATAAATTAGGGAAAAAATATATACATATACCAAAAAACATTAATGAATGTATGTCTATATCATTAGAAAAAATAAAGATTAACAAATCAAATAGATTGGTAATAGTTGATTATAATAATGATAATAATAATAATATAAGTAGTAATATTTATAATAGGTGACAGATGTGTATTTAAGTTTATATTGCGAGAAATATATAACATGCTAAAATGTATATGTGTGTATATATTTTAAGTAGTGGTAAAAAAATTGTCTAAAATATGTATTGAGCAAGAGGGGATGATATATGAATATTTAGTATAGGTTTTATAATTGAAAAGGGTCATATGATATTAGGGGGTGTGGTGGTAGAATAGCATAAGAATAACCAGGTAGTGTAAGGTATATAAAACAGAGAGTATTAAAGATAGAAATCTAATACAAACGTGGTAAATAAGTATCATACAAAGAACTAAATTATAAGGAGGAGTAATAATAAGAAAAAGGTTTGAGGAATATGGGTGGAGAAAATTATTTGAAGTTAATAAAAAGGAATTTTGACATATAAGCGCAGGAATGGTTGTGTGGTAAGTAGCTTGATTACCAGCCATATGGTTCCGGGTTCAGTTCCCTAGCGTGGCACCTTGTGCAAGTGTCTTCTACTATAGCCTCGGGCTGACCAAAGACTTGTGAGTAGATGTGGTAGACGGAAACTGAAAGAAGCCCGTCGTATATATGTATATATATATATATATTATGTGTGTGTATATGTTTGTGTGTCTGTGCTTGTCTCCCCAACATCGCTTGACAAACGATGCTGGTGTGTTTACGTTCCCGTAACTTACAGGTTCGGCAAAAGAGACCGGTAGAATAAGTACTAGGCTTACAAAGTATAAGTCCTGGGGTCGATTTGTTCGACTAAAGGCGGCACTCCAGCATAGCCACAGTCAAATGACTGAAACAAATTATAAATATATATAACATACAGAAAAGTGCACTACTGGGTACTGCACAAAATGAAACTACCGAATAATAATAATAATAATAATAATAATAATAACAATAATAATAATAATAATAATAATAATAATAATAATAATAATAATAATAATAATAATAATAATAATAATAATAATAATAATAATACTACTACTACTACTACAAAGAACTACCAGGCCAACATATTAAAGAACGGCAGCTCCCCATTATGTCGTATATGCC
>NC_068996.1:45900261-45901420 GCF_001194135.2 Octopus bimaculoides | reverse complement strand
GGTTTCTTAAACATTCACTTGAACAAAACTGTACAAATCCAAATATATGGTACCCTAGGCATAACACCTACATGAACTTCTAACTTGTTGTCTCTTGAGGTCTCTGGGTGAGACTTGGATCCAACTTGTACAAATGCAAAACAAAAGTCAAACATAAAATATAATAATATAATATATATATATATATATATATATATATATATATATATAGTGATAAGTGCAGAATCTGTGGACAAAACGGTGAAACCATATAGCATATTACCAGACAATGTACGCCACTAACCCAGAAGGAATATAAGATACACCACGACAATATAGCCAGGCTTGTCCATTGGACACTTTGCAACAAGTTTGGACTTAACAGAGCAAAAAATTGGTACGACCACAAACCTGAAGGCATCATCGAAAATAGAAATGCAAAGGTCCAATGGGATTTTATGATTCAGTGCGACCATGAGATAGAGAATAAGAAGAAAACAGAACAGACAACCGATCAGAAAGTGATAAGTGCAGAATTTGTGGACAAAATGGTGAAACGCTACTAGCCCAGAAAGAATAGGAGACGTCATAACAACATAGCGAGGATTGACCATTGGACATTTTGCAGCAAGTATGGGCTTGACAGAACAAAAAAGTGGTACGGATATAAACCCGAAGGCATCATCGAAAATGATAGTGCAAAGATCCTATGGGATTTTTTAATTCAGTGTGACCTTAAGACAGAGAATATGAGAAAGGAAGAAAACGATGCTGGATCATGTTCAACTGACACCAAGGTATGCGATACCAAACAAAGAAAAGTCGATAGATATGACTGGTTAGGGTGGGAAGTTAAGCAGTTGTAGTCGATGAAAAAGGTGGAAGTAGTACCAATAATTGTCGGAGCCCTTGGAACAGTGACCAAAAATCTTGAGAAGTATGTGGAACAAATAGGGGCTGCAATAAGGGTGGAGCACTTGCAGACAACAGCACTGCTGGGAACCGCTGGAATACTCCGGAAGGTGCTCGAAAAATAAGAGGTGTTACATTAGTTCACTGGTAGTGAACAGCTGACATTGTAGTACATCTCAAGCATTAGAAGCTGTGCAAAGGCAATAATAATAATAATAATAATAATAATAATAATAATAATAATAATAATAATAATAATAATAATAAT
>NC_068996.1:45897037-45899865 GCF_001194135.2 Octopus bimaculoides | reverse complement strand
ATAATAATAATAATAATAATAATAATAATAATAATAATAATAATAATAATAATAATCTCTGAGCCTACCGGGTGTAACACTGTCACCAACATTGGCTTCAGTTTCATTACCACCGTTATTCCCAATATGTTGTTTTTTTCATTGTCACTCATATGAGGTAACGATTATCAGGTTGCGCAATTACCAGTGTTTTTACTGTGACACCATCACTAGATGTATCATTATTAATTAGCCCATGAAGTGGAGGAAGGAAGCTCCACCCGTTTCCTTTCATTATTATTATTATTATTATTATTATTATTATTATTATTATTATTATTATTATTATTATTATTACTATCATCATCATCACTGATATCACTGATATTATTGTTTTTATGTGTAGTAGCAGTAATGGTTGCAGCAACAGCAACAGTAACAGGGATGGGGTAGTGGTAATGGTGGTAGTGGACCTCAGATTCCTGTGCTATCATAATAGTAGTAGTTGTAGTATTCTTGTAGCGTTAGTAGTATTTAGTATTAGCAGCTGCAGCATATTATTATTATTATTTTTTTTATCATTATCACCATCACCACCACTACCATTGTTTTAGGAAATAGTTGGGTAGCAGTTTGGTGAATAGATCATATACTACAGATCTATAAATAGATTCGGCAGATGGTGGGGAAGTCAGCCACAGAGACAAAGGAATCTTCGCACCCTTTGGGACAAAAGAGGTCAAATGCGTTTACTACTACCAGTGGCCACTGGGAGCGGTGCCTTGAAAAGAAGCAATACAACCTGTTCTATTTATAATTACTGGTAGAAAAAAAAATAACAGCAACAACAACAACAGCAACAACAACAACAGCAATAATAATAATAATAATAATAATAATAATAATAATAATAATAATAATAATAATAATAATAATAATGATAATAATAATAATAATGATAATAATAATGTATATGTGTGTGTGTATATATATATATATATATATATATATATATATATATATATATATATAGTGATAAGTGCAGAAGCTGTGGAGAAAACGGTGAAACTATACAGCATATTACCAGCCAATGTACGACACTAATCCAGAAGGATTATAAGAGACACCACGACAATATAGCCAGGCTTGTCCATTGGACACTTTGCAATAAGTATGGACTTAATAGTGCAAAAAATTGGTATGACCACAAACCTGAAGGCATCGTCAAAAATAGAAATGCAAAGGTCCTATGAGATTTTATGATCCAGTGCGACCATGAGATAGAGAATAGGAAGCCAGACGTAGTCTTAATTGAGAAAGAAAACAATCTATGGTGGATCTTAGATATGACATGTCGAGCTGACAACTAGGTTTGCGATGAGGAAGAAAGAAAAGTTCAGAGATATGACAGGTTAGCTTGGGAGGTTAAGCAGTTGTGGTCGATGAAAAAGGGGGTAGTAGTATAGATAATTGTCGGAGACCTAGGAACAGGGAGTAAAAATCTTGAGAAGTACATGGAACAAATAGGGGCTGCAATAAGGGTGGAGCACTTGCAGAAAACAGCACTGCTTGGAACCGCTCGAATACTCTGGATGGTTGTTAACTTAGTTCACTGGTAGTGAACAGCTGACACCGTAGTACATCTCCAGCGTTAAAAGTTATGCAAAGGCAATAATAATAATAATAATAATAATAATAATAATAATAATAATAATAATAATAATAATAATAATAATAATAATAATAATAATAATAATAATAATAATAATAATAAGAAGAAGAAGAAGAAGAAGAAGAAGAAGAAGAAGAAGAAGAAAAAGAAGAAGAAGAAAAAATAAACCAATAACAACGTAGATAACTGAATATTTTTTGCTGTAATCTTAATGATATTTTCTAAAATTTCAGTCGGCGTCGAGATTTTGGAATTTTCCTTGGCATGTTACAGAATACGTTGTCTAATGTAAACATAGTACGAACGAGCATTGGAAGTAGTTTCGTTTCATGAAGCCTCTCGTCAAATCCTGCAATAGAAAAGAGAGAATATTTTGAAAGAACATAGGGAGAGAGTGAAAGAGAGAGAGAGAGAGGGGGAGAGAGAGTGGGAGTAGTGAGGAGGAGAGAGTGTGCATGTGCTTAAAAGGAGATAGTTAATTCTAATTCTAAGTTTTTTTTTCTTTCTCTTATTTCGAGTTGAGAAATTCTGTAAAATGGAGGTATGAAAGAGACTAACATGTTTCTTCATATACTTCATTTATTGTTAATAGAGCATATGTATATATTTATTATTAGTAGAGTATATGTGTGTGGTTCAATTTTGCCTTCGTTAAGGCTCATCAGCACAATGTAACTCAAAATTTTAATGTTCGTGCTTGTATAGTCATTTAAATGTTTAAACTAAACTAAAAAAGATGATCGATTTCATTTGTCTTGTTTTAAAAGATCAACCCTACAATGCATTGGTTGTTTTCTACAACAAACTTGGATTGATTTAGAATGTGTGTGAAATTTGGCAAAGAGGGTGAGTAAAAAATATTGTACACAGCTGTCAGAAGTGAAACAATAACATCTTTATTATAATGTGAGATAACAGTTTCAGTTTCGATAGTTTCACTATTAATACTTTCCCTATGGATATAATATATACATAGTGAAACAATTAAAAGTAAAACTATTATCTCACATTACATATATATATGTATAGATGTATATATGTATATATATATATATGTATAGATGTATAGATGTATATATATAAATTTATACGTATATATATGTATATATGTGTATATATATTCATATGTATAGATATATATATTTATGTATTTACATATATATTTATGTATATATAT
>NC_068996.1:45895762-45896135 GCF_001194135.2 Octopus bimaculoides | reverse complement strand
TATATATATATATATATTTATATATATATATTTATATATATAGTTATATTTTATCTGTATATATATGTTTATATCTACGCATATATATGTATATATATATAGGTTTATATACATGTATATATAGATATATGTATATACACATATATATGTATTTATATATATGTGTATATATACATCAATATGTATATATACATATATATATTTGTATAAATATGAATATAGATTAGCGGTACAAGGCACCAATGTACATATACATATACATACATAAATATATATATATATATATATATATATGTCTGTGTGTATATATCTATCTATTTAACTATCTATATATATATCCATATATACATACATGTATATATTTATATGTATA
>NC_068996.1:45895443-45895752 GCF_001194135.2 Octopus bimaculoides | reverse complement strand
GATGATTGCAGTACGCACGTTTCATGCTACTCCATTTAGTTAAGTAATGCTCTACATATTGCATTTAATGTAATGCTCGTGCGTACTGCAATCATCTTTGAAATCCGTGTTGCTTACTTTGATTTTATATGCATATATATATATAATATGTATATATATACATTTATGTATATATATGTATATTTATATGCATGTATATATACATGTCTGTATGCATATATGTATATATATCTTTATATATACATGTGTGTATCTATCTATCTATCTATCTATCTATCTATCTATCTATCTATCTATCTATCTATCTAT
>NC_068996.1:45892266-45894853 GCF_001194135.2 Octopus bimaculoides | reverse complement strand
AGAGAGAGAGAGAGAGAGAGAGAGAAATATTAATATATCTAAGTCTCTCTAAAGGAGACTACGTCAGCGGTCCTGGATATTAATAGTTATCGTTAAGCTAAACATGGCAGTCCAAAATATAGGACGAATGCTGCCGTTGGTTATCTCCAAGAGGCCATCGTCTCTAGCTAGCTATGTGACACACGAACCTGTGTCCATTATAACCTTCGAATAAGGGAGGTCAACCGCTTTCCCTTGCTGGTCTGGCATCTACAGACTAGTTTCAGGGTGTTTGCCCCTTATCAATGTAGAGCAGCCGAACCTAGCAGGTGTCGCTACTGACCGTCTATACGAAGGCTTATTTACTTAAATTCAGCGGAATACATCCACTGGTTTTCAAAAATAGAAATAATATATATATATATATATTTCGATTTGGATTTGGTTTGCAAGATTCTTCGTATGAGTTCGTGTGCTGAAGCATATTCTGTTGTGTCTGGGAAAGTCATTCTCTTTTAGTGCCTTATAATTTAACGCACTCATCGGTAAAATTTCCACTCATTAACTTATTTTTTTCCTAAAATTTTCGTTGCGTCTTTCAACCTTTTCTATAGTCGGTGACTGTGTCCGTTATCCCAGCTGCGTTCTTTTTGTTTGTTTGTGCGCATGTGTGTGAGTCAGTGTGTGCGCGAGCATACATATGTAACATGTATGTATGTATTTATCCGTGCATGTAAGATTGTGTATGCATGTATGCATGTGTGCTTATGTATACATGTATATACAAATACACACACACACACACACACACACACACACACGCGCGCGCGCGCGCATACATACATCTACATAACAATCTACTAACTATTCTACCTTTATATAAATATACACTGTGGGTATAGAGGTATGATTATCTACTACATATATTTCACTTACGAGGACGTACTCCTGAATTTGTCTGAGGGTTGGGTCCTTTGAGTGCCTGGATAAAATGCAGATATCAAGTCGATTCAGTTTGCCACCATGTTGGTCCTTAGCATGTTGGTAGAGTATGGAGGACTTTTTTTTTGTCGTCATATTGTCTCACATGTTCATTTAGTATTTCCGCAATGCTCCTAGATGTCTCTCCTATGTGTGTCATGTTCATGTCTTTTCAAGCACCTTCCATGCATCTTATGCAGTAGACTACATTTCTAGTTCTACAGTTAATGCCAGGGCTAATCCTGCATACCATGCAGTTATCATTGGTTCATATGGTCTTACATAGTTGTGATCTGATGGAGTTCCCTGGCTTTTCAACAATCTTAATGTTGAGTTTGGTCTCTTTCAGAGCTTTTCTAAATCTACGGGCTAGTAGTCCATTGGCTGTGGCCTCTACAGACATCATGCCCCTATACCCACAGGTTATATTTATATGCAGGTAGAATACATAGTGGGCTGTTATGTAGATGTGAGTATGTGTGTATGTGGGTGTGCATTTATGTATATGCACATGAATGTAGGCAAATGGATATGAAAGTAAACAGACAGACATACAGACAGATAGGTACATAGGTAATATCAATAGGCAAGTGCACATAAACACACAGACATGGGCAAATGAAGACTGAAACACATGACAATATACACACACAGTTCACACAAGGACATATATAGCGACACACATCCACACATATACAGATACACATCCATGCATACAAACACAGTATATAGTCACGACACCCCCCACATACACACTTAGGCATGCACACACAAGGAGACTGGGGTACACAGACATACACATAAAAACACACATACACGAACACACAAACACACAAACATGATACATACATACAAACATACACACATACATACATGTATGCATACGCACACACACGCACATACATGCGTACACACACTCACATGCATGCATACATGCATACGTACATACATGTGTATGCGCACACACACTATCCTGCACACAAGCGCACAAACAGACAGAAAGAACGCAGCTTGGATAATGAACAGAGTTAACAACTATTGAAAGGTTGCAAGACGCAGCGAAAATTTTTGAAAAATAAATAAGCAAATAAATGAGTGGAAATTTTACCGGTGCGTGTGTTAAATACTAAGGCATTAAAAGAGAATGAGTCCCTCCTAGACATAACAGTATATATATTCTTTTATTCTTTTATTTGTTTCAGTCATTTGACTGCGGCCATGCTGGAACACCGCCGTTAGTCGAACAAATCGACCCCAGGACTTATTCTTTGTAAGCCTAGTACTTATTTTATCAGTCCTTTGTGCCGAACCTCTAAGTTTCGGGGACGTAAACACACAAACATCGGTTGTGAAGCGATGGTGGGCTAGAAACACAGACACACAAACACAGAAATACATTCAAATATATATAAATATATATATATGTGTGTGTGTGTGTGTGTTTGTGTGTGTGTGTGTGTGTGTGTGTATGTGTGCGTGTGTGTGTGTATATGTGCGTGTATGTGTGTGTGTATCGTTTTGGCTCAACAGCCCTCACCGTTTGTTATTACTGTCTTGTTCTCACTGTCCTGTTTTTGTTACCACCTTCACCCTCCATAAAAAATCCCAAATTATATTTAATACTCTT
>NC_068996.1:45889334-45891437 GCF_001194135.2 Octopus bimaculoides | reverse complement strand
TTCGGGGACGTAAACACACAAACATCGGTTGTGAAGCGATGGTGGGCTAGAAACACAGACACACAAACACAGAAATACATTCAAATATATATAAATATATATATGGACACACAAATTCACATGCTTATTTTCACATATCATTAAGAATATACGATTCCTCCTGAACTTTCTGCGCGTGTGTGTAAGGAATTAGGAGTAAAACCGGTTATTTCTCAAAGTTTATTATCCAGTAGAGCCATTTACCATGATTCTCTCAGAAGCAGACGCACACGTACATGCAAACTAGTAAGCTCACACACAACGACACACGCTTACACACAATCTCTCTCTCTCTCTTTCTTTCACTCACTCTCTCTTTATCCCTCTCTCCCTCTCTCTCACACGCTCACACACGCATAAACAAACATAAACACGCACGTTAGTACACTTTTCTTAACGTATTAATATTAATATTTTTATATAAAAAAAATGATTCATTGCTGACTTCAATAAGGTCGTCCGAAATTGAAAGTACTCCATTTCCATTGGTCTTTCAATTCCTCAAGATCCGCCTATCCAATCACACATCCACCCACCCATCCCCCGTCTATCCAATCATGCATCCATCCATTCAGCCACCCGACCATTCATTTATCAATACATATATTCAACAAAACTAAAACCTACCTACATATCTATCTATCTATCTATCGATCTATCTATCTATCTATCTATCTATCTATCTATCTATCTATCTATCTATCTATCTATCTATCTATCTATCTATCTATCTATCTATCTATCTATCTTTCTATCTATCTATCTATCTATCTATCTATCTATCTATCTATCTATCTATCTATCTATCTATCTATCTATCTATCTATCTGTCTGTCTGTCTGTCGACTGACGTGTTGTCGCATAGGCTCCGAAGTTAATCGTTTTTATTGACCATTTATAGCCCACATTTTGTTTATATTTTTGTACATAAGGTGTGTGAAGCACCCAACTTTCGTTTGAGTGTGTTTCCAAGGGAGGAATTGGCCCCTGTTGCCTATTTATTTACTTATTTTAACTGTCCACCTGCCATGGTGATAAAATTGATTAGGAACACTGTACGTGATGAATATCCAATACCAAACAATCTTAATCTCCATATTTAAGCTGCATTAAACTTTGGCAAGTTTACCTTTACCTATTCCGAGTTACCTGAAAGATGATGTTCCCTTTCCTCTCCTCTATCTGTTAATACCTTTGTTCACCTACCAATGCGTTATTCCACTTTAAGGATGCTTATTTACTCCTCTATTATGATATTTTGACTGTTGTCCATTGTTTCAAATACGTTTTAGCATTGTTGTTCTAGCCTTTTTTAAACAATCACATAGGATTCGTCCCAACGAATCAGCCTTTAAATAAGAGTTTTGCTTCCACTAACGAAAGCTATACGTATCTTTCAGAAAGCTCCATACCAATTTCACTTTATGCGGCATTTGCTGTTACTTTATGCGCAGGCTATGTGGGAAGGCAAAATAAAGGGGCTTTTGTTGATAAACACTTGGTACACTAAAACCTATTTTCCTTCTCCAAATAATACAGGCATGCCACCTAAAAAGAGAGCAGCACGTATTGGCAGAAAGTCTTCTACAGTGACAAGGTAGCAGTGCTGGCAGGCTAAGGAAACTGAGGACCAGAAGTCTTGTAGACTGTTGAAAAAAGCTGCCGTCGTTAGAGCTGGAACTACACCCGAGCGGCGTGAAACTTATCGAGTGTGTGCTGCTGACCCAAGGGTCGCAGAAACCCCACAAAAGTGTGCTATCAGTCGGGTACGTAACGCTGCATCTACTTCTGCCGCGAGGTTGGCAGATGATAACCATTGGATGATGAGACTTCACTCTAATGTTTACCGGAAGGCTCTTGCCCATGGCTATAGGAAGCTATCGAATAGCCGATAGGTATCGAAGGTGTTCAACTATGATCCTGCCGAGGATTACACAACTCATCGAGAGACTGTTATGGTTATGATATATATATATATATATATATATATATATATATATTTCTTTCGTTGTAATCCTTTGAAACATATGTAGGAATAAAGTATGCAATTATAACATGCGTTTT